>NC_135866.1:12693993-12886493 GCF_031162955.1 Sander vitreus
TACAAAAAAAGTTGGTAAACACACACATATGGAATATCTATTTGTAGGTGCTTGGAATCTGTCAGCAGGTCCCAGCTGCCTTAAAACTTCAATCTTAACAATGCTCCAAAGTTCTCCCTCTCTGCTGTCTTCTCAGCACTCTGTCAGGCGGCTCTCCCAAAGTTTTACCACCTTTCCTCCCCCCCGTACCTCTCGAATGCTCTCTCAAACACAAACAAACAGTGCTCTTCAGTCCTCCAGGGCTCTTTGCTACTTTCATTAGTGACAAAGTAACTGGGAAAAGGCTTGACTTGACTCAGTGCTTGCACACTTCAGTCTCTAAGTTACAGTACACTCTTGCTCAGAAGTTGTTTTTTTTCTTCAAGTGGAAGAAACCTCATGTGACGAATGTTGCTCATGATGCTCCAGAAGCTGTCTGACACGGCTTGTCCCTCAAGAATAACTTTATAAATATGGAAAGGAGAATCAAATATAATTTTTTGGGAGCAAATAGGCACAATGAAAATCAACAAAAATGTTTTGATTTCAAGTCTCACCTCCGAGCGTGAGGGAAAAATGAACCAAACAAAGATAAATAAATAAAAACGTGACATGTTTGTCATAAAACTGATGCCAGCCAGGAAATTTCTATGTACCTATAGGATACTTCAAAATTAAGCAGTTGATTTATTTGTGTAGGCCTACATGGTGCATCTGTATGCTGCATTTAGTCATTCACATAAACAATTTAATATCCTTCAAAAATGCTACATGCAGACTACAAGCCTTTGAAATTCTATCAACCGCACAAAGGCATAGTCTGTTTTCAGATCACCTAAGCTTCTTACCACCGTTTTTGTAGGAAAACTGAGCAGTTATGTGGAGATTTTTTCACCTCCCATAGCTTTTAGTTAGACATTGAGACGCCACAGCAAGTGTGTGTGCTGCAGCATTAGAGATTCCACTCTGCTTCTCAGCAGGGTGAAATGATCCCCTGTGGAATCTGTGGCCCTCGGGTGGTGGGACCCTTCAGCAGTTCTTCCTGACCTGTGGCCTGCTCACCCTCTGTCCATTTGGCTTCGACTGCACATTGTCCAAAAAAACAAGTAGTAACTGAACTTTAAAACTCAGAGAAAGTTTTAAACCCATTGAAGTGTCTCCTGTAGAAATAATAACCACTGAAGGCTATTTAGTAGAATATTCTCACAAATGGCGGCTTAAAAGCACAAGGGGTCAATTACGCTCGTTAGAACAGGGCAGATACACAGACATGCATGTACACCAGTCACACACATACACACACACACACACACACACACACACACACACACACACACACACACACACACACACACACACACACACACACACACACACACACACACACACACACACACACACACTCTTGACTTGCCTCATTAAAACCCATCCAGTTACTAGAACTCAGATATGTGAATGTTTCCCTTGAGGGGTGGGGCACGTTCATTTTGAGAAAGGCAGAAGATTCAACTTTTTTCTTACTTGCTTATAATTACAGAGATTGCTGGAATGCATGACCCTGAGAATAAGGCTGAGTCCTGGGAGAGTCCACCAGAAGCATCACCATCTTCAGTCTTGCTCTCCATTGTGCGTCTCCCTAGTTGGATGCCACCCACACCAGGCATGAGTGAGGTCGAGGCAGTGCCCCCATCACCAGAGGAGTGCTCCCCGGGGACTTTAACTCTGCTCCAACAAGCCAAACTCCTGAGGCGGAGAAAAAAAAAATTGCTGAGACATACTTCCACAGCAAACTGATTAAAAAAAGAACAAAAACAACACAGAGCTAACAATCAGATGGCTTCAGAGTTGGCAAGCAAGGGTGAGTGCTGCTTTCCAACTTCACTGTTATCCAAATTGCTGGGCAATTAAACACTGGAGAAAAAAAACATATTATATGTATGCAGTTCACATAAACCTTGTGTCGTTCTCGACCAGGAACTAGTGCATAATTACAAAAACAGTGTGGAAATCACATAAGAATATTCCTGATTTGCCACTCAGTGAATCGCCATGCCTGTTTCAATAAAAGATCAGTGACGGCTTCAATGTCTCAACATCTTTGCAAACTGAAGGATGTCAACAAAGTATAGGGAATGTTAAGTGAGTGGTCCTCGTCAACAGTGACCTTCCAGTTGGATATCCACAACTTCCATCTTCCCAAGCCAAGGAGCCCCGTGGAGCAACTCCCAAACCGGGTCATTAGCGCAGTGGTGTCACCAGACAGCAGATCACGGGCCAGAGAGGGAGCACGAGGGGGACTCCTGGCACTGCAGTGGCTGCTGTGCGGTTTGACATTCAGAGCTGGCTGATCTATGGGGCTGGGGAGACAGTGCCCTTGCTCTGGGTCTTCATGAGGAGAAGGTCCTGGCAGTTTTCCCCTTACTTACTCCATCATAAAACTGAGGTCACAAGATGTTAGACGTAGCCCTGATTTGCAACATCACGAGCCGAGCTGTAGTGCGTTATCATGGCTTAAGTGACAAAATGATCACCTGGATCCAGCACTGAAAGCTATTTCACATAATCAGCTAGGTCATGGATAGCGTGATACCATTCCTAGACAAACTAAAACATCTAAACTTACTCACCAGCTGGCTGCATTACTATAAAGTCCATAAACTGTGGATGTATTCTTTTAGACTAACTTTAAATTGCTTGTGATGACAATAACCTCCACAAAGATGTGTTGTTGGCATGAAGAATACCATTTAACCACAATGGGACGGTTTCATAGTGTGATCAAAAATCATTCTAGGGGTTTTATGTCCTTCTCAAATGGCTTTGACCTCCACAGCCCGTCTCCAGCAAATGGTGACCACTATGGCCATGCCAAGAAAAAGGATCCCCTGGGGACACTACTATGAGCCAAGAAGAACATAAAAATCTCCCAGTGAAAGATGGACATTTTCCACTTGGCACCGCCACACAAAATGAAAGAAAAAGATAGCAAACCTTTCAACACTTTTTCTTTACTGAAATGAGAGTGATTTTTTTCTTGCTCATTAGGAGATCCTCACTGCAAGATGAGATCAAGCCTACTCACCCTTCTATATTCCGGTAGTTAACTAAGCTGCAGCATGTAAGTGTGCTACAGAGCCCCTTATCATACAGAACATTCTACACAATCAGTCAGGCTCAACTCGGAGTGCTACCAATGTCTGATTACCAGGTTCAATGGATCTCACACTGAATTTAATAATTTACTCAGGCATATTTCTTTTAGGATTAAACACATAGCATTGTTAAAAAACATGCCTAAAGCTAAGTATCTACTGCTTTAGGTTATAATGATGATTACACTCCATGAAAATGGAAACTGGAGAACAAACTAAACTTGTTTTGCTCTTAACTTAACCCAGTGAATTAGGCCTTTGTGAGGTTTTACAAATGTGAACAATTGCGTAGTCAATGACTAGAGCTGGAATAAAAGCTTTTTGACTCTCTTGCAGAGTAATGAGCTGTAGTGCAAATTAAGATCAGCCATCTTCTCATCAGCATGTCCAATTTACTTCGGGATCGTCCCTGGAAAATAGGCAGCTGTGTAGAATGACTGGTGTGTTACAGTTGTGTGAAGGCATGTGAATAAAAAAAAGCTCAGAAGGATTAGAAGAACCCTTACTCCCAGGCCATGCACGCATTATTTATCCCACCTCCTCCTCCTCCTCACCCCTTTCACCTTCATCACTCCCACCCGCCCACCACCTCTCTTGCTCCCTGATGACTCTCCCACTTCCCTGACAGTTGCATAAGCTCCGAGAACCTCTCTCTGGACCACGGTGGTGGGTGTTAGGAGTTGGGTCGGTGTTAATTAAAAGAAAAGGTTAACACACACGGGGCTGGCACAAGGCGAGTTCAGGAGGCTCCCTTGGTAGAGCAGCTGCTCACTGTTTCGTCCCTTGGAGGCCCCCAGGAATGGGCCAGCGACCAGGGATGGAAGCCAGGTGATTGGGGACACCAGGATGAAGGAGTGACTGGGCCAGAAAGGATGGAGCTGATTTGACCCTCACACTAAGGAGCAGCCAGGGGGTGTAGCGAGTGGTACTACTCACCTGTCCAGGGCCTCCCTGCCCGGGCCTTGGTTTGGAGCTGATTAGTGTGTCCCAGGGAAGGTCTCACCTCCCTAAACACCGCCCACACAGACATACCTTCGTTAGACAGTGGGATGCATGCCAGGACCATTTAGGGGAGTATGTCAAAGAGGTAAGGAGAAACAGACAAAGTGCGGGATGAAAGGAGAGGCACTAAAATGGCCTTTCAGAAAGAAAAAGTCAGGCTGGACATCAAAGAAGGGGTCAGAGGGTTACGTGGGACTGAACACGCAGAGAAGCTGAGTCTCAGAGAATTAGCCCGTCAAGATCCTGCACAGCTGTTGTCGCTGACTGCACCATGTGTGATGTACTGTCTGTGGGAGATCATTAAATAATGATAAATTATCACTTCATATTGCTCAAATATGCAGCATTATTTTCTTAAAAAGAAAATTCATTCGGGAAAATAGTTGGCCTAGTTTAGGAAAGCTAACATTGAGCTAGGTGTTTTGCATCAATTGGGAATAAATGATAAATGATTGCACATAGAAGCAATATCATAAAGATGAATTCATTAAAGTAAATTAAGAACACTAAATCAGTTTACTATTTCTAAATAAGACTACGTTTTAAAACCATGGTTTAATATTTGTATTTTGGTTCTCTGTTTTCACCGTAAATACGACAATGCACAATTACCCCCTCTTAGTAAATTCTCTCACAAATGGTTTACTATATTCTCTGTCCTAGGTCAATACATTGTGACAATCAAACATAGCACACAGATTGCCACATTAATTAATTCCAATAAATACTCTTGAGCTTTTAAAACAAACAAGAGGGAGTGAAACCGTTTTTGCTTCCTTTCCCCCCCAAACAAGCAGAGATAATTAAACATCTATCCACAGAGAAGGAAGTGTTCCCACTGGAAGGCTGTTTGGTTTAAGGATTTGCTCAGTGGTTTGACTCACCAGGGACTCTCCATTTGAGTCTCAAGGTTTTATATCTCTAACAAGGCTTTAATTGCCAAGGTAACAGACCACCTGATTAAGCCTGACAATAAGTCTGCTTTATCTGTGGGGTAGAAGCGAGCATGAATAGACGGCGGGGATAAGGAGGAATATTCAAATTCAGCTATCAAGGAGTCACGTATTCACGGTCAAAAAGATTGTTATTCTTATATAGCAAACAAGCACAGACACATAGTGTATGGTCATGCACCTCAGCAGTGTGAATTTGCCTCAAAAATGATATTTACTGCACGTCAACTTTGGAAATGCACAGTACTTGCAGCTCCTTATTCTACTGAGAGTGTGGAGGAGGCGGCATTCAAAGCCTCAGGTCCCATGCCATGTGCCCTCCTTATTGTAACGAGTGCATTTCTCTCCTCAAACTCTGACTGGTGAGTGTGTCGAGGAGGAGGGGGTATTCTTCCGAGGAGACGGAGAGCGTCTGGTGGTGAAAAACTCTGTGTTAAAGTCCCATCTCTCCTGTCAGAGGGCTGACACAGGGCATCCAGGGATGCGGGGCCTTTGGTGCTCTGAGTCTGGACACTGGCCTAGTTTCCCCCCTCTACAAACCCACCAACCCCCCTCCTACAACATCCCACCTAAAAAACACTCCTCAGCCACCCCATCTCATCTGTTCTTTACTGTCAACCTGACCTCAATGAACTGCCCCCCTCCTCCAAAACCTCCTCTCCATCCCTTCACTTCGCCCTGTCTTTCTTTCTTTCTTGCTCTCACTTTTTCTTTGCAATCCTTTTAATGTTTAAATTTTAAAAGTCATTTGGAAAGGAATTAAAAATAGTATGTCCTACTGTAAACAATAACAACAAAGTTGTGTCTAGGTTTGTCCCAAGTCCATACTACTGTACAGTACCAGAGGTGGAAAGAGTACCAGAATATTCTACTCAAGTAAAAGAACTGTTACTTTAAAGACATTTTACTGAAAGTAGAAGTACTTGTATAAAAATGTATTAAAATAAAAGTAAAACGTAGGTCAGTTTGAGGGCTGCAACTAACTACTATTTTTTATAATTAATTAATCTGTTGATTACTACTTTGATTAATTGATTATTAATCAATATATACAACTGCCTTACTCTGTATGGACTCACTAGAATTAACAAGAAAAGAGGACAAAACTCAGACAATTAAACAAAAATGACGTTTATGTCAGTAAATAGAAATCTATAGACATCACGGTGGGTGCAACAAGCATTATTAAGCCACATAAATTTAATAACCTGACACTTATTATATAAGCAACAGCAGAATAAAACATCACCAAGTCAGACAACAAAGAGATGTATGAACAATATAAACTCAGTTTTTAATGCATACACATGCTACATTGCTAGGCAACGCAATGGTTGTTGACGTTCTCATCTGGAGAGTAAGTTTGAGTATGAACAACAAGTTTGTTGTTGTACTCATGTTAGTCAGTGAGTCTTGAACACTGCAAAATCCTCCACACGCTGCTCTAGGTTCAACTTCTCTGCTCGTTCATTCTCAATCCACAATATAACCAGTCCACTCAGCCCCTCCGTCCCACTTTAACCAGTCCACTCAGCCCCTCCGTCCCACTTTAACCAGTCCTCTCCGTCCCACTTTAACCAGTCCACTCAGCCCCTCCGTCCCACTTTAACCAGTCCACTCAGCCTCTCCGTCCCACTTTAACCAGTCCACTAAGCCTCTCCGTCCCACTTTAACCAGTCCACTAAGCCTCTCCGTCCCACTTTAACCAGTCCACTAAGCCTCTCCGTCCCACTTTAACCAGTCCACTAAGCCTCTCTGTCCCACTGCGCTCCTCAAATACATTCAAAATAGTTTCAACTGCCGCAACACCTGTTGGTGCCGCTCTGGGTGTGTTTGATTTGGATACCTAAACATTTATTTCGTTCCATCCTCACAGTTTATCATGCCTTTTTCATGTGACTTTTGTTGACTTTTGTTTTTACTCTGAAACCGGTGCGACTTGAAATGTATGGCGAAACACGATACTTGTGATAAAACACACACCAATGATTCAGAGATTTTTTTAAATACTCACAAAAGTACAAGTAGGCCTACACAAATAAAACTGACTTTTCACAGTCACAAGAGTAAATGTAGTTAGTTACTTCTTAACCTTTTACTTCTTCTTTTTTTTTCTTAAAGGAGCACACAGAGCATTTGATTTACAGAGCAGATTTGTGGGCTGTAGCAGAGGAAAACATGCAATTTAATTTCAGCAGTCCACCAGCGCTTTCAACTGCATTACAGGGTCCATAAATAAAGACTTGTAAGGTTGAATGCTAAAAAAAGAGTGACATCACTCTTGGCAGTGTTGGTATTCAGTGGCAAATATACTGAGAAAAGCTTAATGGCAACTTGCACTATTGACTATTTTGTCAAATTGTTGATGCACTCAAATTTTTTAGATTTGCATGTGTTACATTCTAAAACTGTTACTGTATACAAATGACTTATCATATGAACCCCAAAACAACATTCAAAGCACCTCTGTCTATGAACATGTTGTACATGTCACTTTGTGAAATTCAGTCTGACATGAAGCGTCAACTCTTGCACTTCATATCATGCTGTGCGTATGTGGCTATGGAAATTTTCCTGTCAGGATGGTGCTCTCTCTGTTCCTCTCTCTCTCTCTCTCTCTCTGGCAGGTGTAAATGGTGCAAGTTTCTGTCTTGTTCAACACCCATGCTATTTTGATGTGTTGGCAATCCCTTTGCCAGACCAATAACTCCCTCACACCAACACTCCTCTTTCATGCTGCCTGCTTTATTCTCATTCTTGGGGGAATCCTCATGAGATACATAGTGTGCCTCTTAATTTCCCCAGGGATGCATGCAGGAGGCATACACTAGTGATTTTCCAGGGATGAAAAACCGGGAAAACATTAGAGCAGGATATATCATGACATATACTGCTGCTGGGTCAGATAAGTTAAGTGGGTTCCATAACTTGTCACAAGTCCGTGTTTTGCATTTCTCCTCTTTGTTTGTCTCCCATTTTAGTTTGCGCTTTTGTTTTCCAGACTGAGGGTGGAATTATTCGGAAGAGCGTAGCATTGAGCAACATGCAGCCAGTCAGCGCAGCATAGTAAGAGAGAATCCCAGGAGACGACGTGGCCCGGTGGGTTTGGTTTGTACACCAGTCACACACTTCTGAGGGGTGACGTGCATCACTGCTCCACTGAGGGAGAGCCTCTGCCATGTTTACTGTCATGTTCCAAGGTATGCTACGTGGCTTCAAACACATCAAACACATCTACAGGAATACTGATATTGGGAATGCCATGGGGAGCCACACAAAAGGTACAGACATACTCCTGAAAACACACACGCCCACGACTGTGCCACAAGCACTCACAAACCACACACAAATAAATCCATGTTTTTAAAATGCTGTTTTTATGTATTATCAAATTGTCTATGCTTGTCATACATATATTTACATAGATATGTGGCTGCAAAGTCAGGTCAAATTGCTATGTCTGTAAAAGACAGTAGTGTATTGGATAATGTCTCACTCATGCCTGCACTACTGTATCTACATTTGCCAAAATGCCATTTCCTCTGTACAGTCGTTTCCATAGTAACAATGCCAACAGTAGCACCTATGATGTAAAAAGAAACAGGGAAGCCAAGGGATTCTTTGTTCAGATTGTGAGAGCTGATCGGAAACAAAAATGATTACAATTATCTGCAGCACTTCAGTAGAAACACAGTGTCATTAAATATATAAAAAAAATCCCAATTTCTTTTTACAATAATGTTATGTCAAACGTTCAAGCACAATGTCAACATAATGTCAATAACCTGTTGTCTTTCATACACAATATGCTTTTGGGGTGTGCCGTCACACGGTTGTACTTGATTTATGAAGAATGGTCAAGACAAATTTGACTAGCAAAGTGGTCCCCTCCCGGCCTGCTGTGTGTAGTGTTGACGAGGGCTGAGTTGTTTGCTGTGCCTCTAGGCGTGAGGATGAGGGGGAGCAGCCTGGAGTTCCTGCCTGGCTCAGGGGGAGGTTGGACTGGATTAGACGGCTGACAGCTGGGCCACATCTCTGGAGGCGTAGGGCGGAGAGGCCCCCTGTCTGCCTGCCTCTGCACCAAGTGTCAATTTGAGCATGAAGGAAGGATGGAGTGAGCCAAAGAGTAAGTAAGTGAGCGAAGTGGGGCCACTGGTAGTCCTGGGTGGATTGACATCAGCGGTGCATGGGCCGTGCACACCGTTAGGCATCAGGAAACACACTGTTTATCTAGCGGATTTTGACTTGAGGGCATACACGTGCTCACTCGGACAGACACACCGACAGAAGACAAAACACTCTTACAAGGCTGTAGCTCTTGACCTCTCTAGTTTGGCTAGTGATGTTCATAGTCAGCACTACATGGTATTAGGGAAGCATGTACAAACAGGCTATGCTATTTGACTTGAAAATGTTCAAAAGTGTTGCTATTAATTGCATTTCTTTCATAATCAAAACACAATCTTCTCTTCACCGAATCAAAGCTTTTCAATAATGCAGAAATGGCAGTGAAACTATCGCCTCAGGTGGTATCCTGTACAATTATGTGCAATCAAGATTACAAACTCCTTCAAAATCAAACGCACTCCTATTTTACTTCTATTTGAAGTGATGGAATATGTAATTAAATCTGACTTCTCTAAGTGGTTGCATGATTTGATAGGATGACTTTCAACATTTTGCTCCAACTTCCATAGAAGATTTCCTAGTAAATTATTTGATTGTAGCATGCACAACAACTGGCATAATTTACTTCAGCAGCACAGTGTTAATATGAAGAATGTTGCAGTGCCATATAAGAATTTTCTATAATAGGTTTTCTCTAATCCTGAGAGACGGCTTTGTGTATTTCTTGCACTGAGACTTGGCTATCACTGGGATGTGGGATGTGGCCCGGAGTAGACTTTATTAGCTGGTGATGTTCTAATGTGATTTATTTTTATAAATGAGAGTGGGGTGGGAATGCGAGTGGGGGTGGAGGCCAGTATGCAAATATGGACCCTCATTAAACACCGCCACCACACAACATTATCTGCTGCTTCTCAGATTGCTTGTGTGCATTAACGAGGTGCAACCAAGTCTGCTACCTAATGACAATGTAATGATCACAGCATTCATGATAAAGTCATCAGAAGGCATGACATTTACACATTTGATATATTAGGCGGATCTCTACCACCCATACACTCAAGTGAACCCCAGGTTACTCCTCATAAATGTATCCATTTGAGAAACAGAAGTGATTAACATATTTAATTTAGAGTTTATAACAGTGACAACAAACAGCTCATCATATCGTCACTTCTTAGACAAGAACTTGGTAGTTGTACTTTTGAGTCTTGTGTTAGGATTACAAGCTCCCCTAAAGGAAACAAACACTTATCTGACCCCTTGCACAGCTGAAACCCTTTAAAAACATACTAAGAAAACAAAAAAGTATAAATTACAAATAGTCTACTTTCCATAGCTCTATTGTGATGTAATGCAATTTCTACTTCATTTTGACTCCAGTTAATAGACGTGCCAGTATGTTTAGAATTATTTTACTACACATTCATAATGTTACATTTGTATCATGTATACTGTATATATATATATATATATCTAAGATTCAAAACAAATTATCAATGCACACGTAGGTTGCTTAGCTTTATTTCAAGATTTTGCAGAAATGACCATGCAAGTCTGCAGAGCAGTTTTATTTTTGGTCCTTCAAACTTTCTTATGAAGTTGGGATGCAGTTCTCTGGGGATTTCCATGAGCCCATTTCTGTGCAAAGATGTTTATCTTCATGGCTTTTTGTGAGAATGAGGAGATTAACCCCATAACAAGCAGACATCTTATAGTTGATCTGAGCATCATTAGTCCACATTAATAACCCATGGAATGGCAAATGGGCTTTTTTTTATCATCTTAATTGCATGACATCTGAGCTCTCTATCTAAAGATGACTCTCTTTAGAGATGAGACAGACTCAGTGACTTCGAGGTACTTGTTTTCGTGTTCAGAGAAAAATGATGAAACAAATCCTGGTGCTAAAGAATGTGCACGCATGCTTGTACACACACACAAACATACACACACACACACGCACACACACGCACGCGCACACACACGCACACACACGCACACACACGCACACACACACACACACACACACACACACACACACACACACACACACACACACACACACACACACACACCAGCCATCTAAACTAAAAAGGTTGCCATTGCCCATTAGAGAGATGGATTGACAGGAGTGCAGAATAAATCTTTGTGGCAGTGAGTCAGAAATATAAATAGAGCACCTAAGATAGATTTGTCTCTGGTGTTGATGAAGTTACCTTTGGGGGTAGAGCTCTATCTTTTTTTGTAATGAGGACAACCACAAACAGTTTGGTCTCCTAATGAGAAATGATAGTTTTGGAGGTGCCATACAAAAATGCCATAGAATAACATCTCATTTAAACATTTTCTACTGTGATTCTCAACAAAAATGCAAACAATTTGTGAAAGAATCAGCCCCACCTGGTGGCTTTGATGTAGCTACACTATACGCTCCTAATACATGAGGAGAAGAAATATTCCTCAATAATATCAGTAATCCACAGCACTTTTGTATAATTGCAATATGTTCACTGAGCAATTTTTTCAGCTGTTCTGGGTATTTAGAAAATGTTATATCAGAAAGTGTTTATTTTCAGCAAACTGCAGAAACAAGAAATCTTCCTAAAAATTCTATGTAATCAGAGTGTCTGCTCACACACGTCATCTTTTTAAGTGTCTGTAATCAAAACTTCCGTTCCATAACAAAAAAGCACACCATTAACAGCAGAATTATTTTAATTAGATCAATAAACGCTGGTAAAATCAGGTAGGCAGGGGAGGGAAGGAACGCTTTATTACCCATTTTATCATCAAAGTGAGTGCTGTGCTAATTATGCTAGCAGCACCCAGTCAGAGCAGCCCACCAGAGACAGATAACAGAGGACTGCCCAGGGTTACAGTGATTGCACACCACAAACTCCCTCTATGCCATCTCATTGGACAGGTTGGGTTGCTGATATTCGTGCACAAATAGGATGCATAATGATATAGAACAGCACTAAGAAGGTGTGGTACGTGCTTTTCTTCATTTTAACCTGAGTTGGGGAGCTGGCATCCCATTAGAGCTCTATTGCTAATCAATGTGAGACATTATAGGTTGTATAAATCACACTCTGACACCTGCTGTATGGGTCGTTAACAGAGAACTCACCAGGGAGGAATAGACAGAGCAAACATGCAGACACAGAACAGAAATGTCTGAAGCTCAGTCTGAGGCATTGATACCAAAACACGATTATGGTGATCAAGGAGCTGATCAATGAAAAGATTTGGTACAACTTCGTGAGGTCGTACACTAAACGACTATATGCATTTCTCATTTAGATAAGCAAATATAGGTTTGGCTTTGTTACAAAGATACAGTCACAGGCTCGCTGCTTTCTAATAGTGCTATGTAATCGAGGCTCAAATGATTATTTGCAATTTGCGGCTCCCAAACAACCACAGACCACCGGAGGTGTTTCTCAAATATTAGGAGGCAAGAAAAAAAGAGGTTCCTGTGAACATTTTTAATTGAGGATGTATAGTTATTCTGCCCGAAAAGGCATGCAGGAAAGTGCACATGCAGGCATTTGTAACCTGAGTGTGGTACAGAGGGGGACCATCTGAAGACTCGCAGGCCCTTTGATGTCTTCTGAAAACGAGCATAATGCATGTGTAATTAATAAGCCATTTGCATATGATGAACTAGGGCACTTAGTCAATGTTCTCGGGATACAAATACCTGAGGAAAACAATAACAACGGAGTACATTAAAAAAGGGAGTCTACGCAAAAAAAGACAAATCTATGGCCCGCTTCGGATTAGAAATACATTAGCAGCTAATTATGTCCTAATTGCCAATATTTTAGCAGGTGCTTGTACTTAACCAGTGGTAATGCCCTCCTGGAACAAGCTCATCAGGGTTATTCTCAGGTGAATTTCTGCAGTCCTGGATGACTAGGATGCGACAAGATGGACTCATGGTCAAAAAAACACAGATGATAATGAGGCTGATGAATAGTTCAACAATAACAGCAACAACAAAAACAGCAAAGTCAATAATAATGACGATAATACAAACAATAATGTCTGCAATAATAATAATAATAATAAAAATCTAACAAACGAAGGAGAGGAAGTAGAGGAAGAGGAAAAATAGTGATTCAGTGCCATCTATAACAGAATACAGTACAAATGTAACCATGACAATTATAAACTTACTTACTGGTGCTGAGGTATTAGTGTTGAGAGCACACATTTCAAGAGGAGTATTAATTTTTTGGCCAAATATTTTCAAAGCAATCAAAGACTCTGGGAGGTTGAATTCTCTTACCTAATCAAACAGCAAATGTAACCCAGCGCTTGATTAAATATTGAGCTTAGGAGTTTCAGATATCTTTTTTCATTGGCCTGCTGGCATTTGGCAGCGAGGGAGCATCAAACTCCCATAAGTCCTTGGAGTTGGTCCACTCTGGACTCTGAAAAGTGCTGAGCCAGCAGATCAAACTGTAGAAATGTCATGGAGTGGGAAGAAATGAACCTCAAGCATACATCAATTGAGTCTTCTTTACATCTGACACTCTAGTTGATGAGGTCCACATGAGTTATACTGTGGAAAGTAAACTTGGTTCGAGCCTGTTGACTCACAGTATTATGATGTGTTTGGTGTTGGTATTAGGATTTGTTGTAATAGGCCTGTTTCATGAAAGTCACAATAGTAAAAGCACAGGTGTTAATGATAAAAATAATGATGGCTAAATTCCATTTAGTTGTTTTTAGTTTCAGGGTCCTGGTATTGTGTATGCTGGCTCACTATCACACTACAATGGCGACACTTAAATAGAACAAAGCCATTGTTAAAGTTGTAATAATAATAATGATTTTCATCAAATAAAACCCAATTGTTGACACAATTTATATTAGGCATTTCCAGCAGTAGCCATTCAATGTATATTCATTCTTTAATTACCTCTCATTATAGAAGTTTTCATTGTGGTGGCAGAGTACACCATTACCACACTGGATTCAAATTACTGCACACAAGGTATTCACAGGAAACAATGCAGCACGTAATCCAGTGTTACAGTTTGTAATTTTATCTTATTGATATCAGCCTCATTGTTACAGTTCACTCTCCCACAGCTGCATCAACTGTGTTAGGTTACTGCTAATGCAATTAGAACATTTCCTATTTCAGCTGCTTCACATTAAAAGCATTCCACTGCCGAAAACACGGGTTGGCTTTTATTGTGAAGCAGTAAGAGGAAATGCAATGTATTTGTCACTGATGTTGGAACTGACAAGGATTTTTTGTCAAAACAAGAAAACGTTTGGTTGCATTGTGTTGTATTTCTGAAAGAATAACAGCTCCAGGAGTAGGCCTATTAATCTCCACGTGATGTTACCACCAGTAACCACAGCTGTTGCCAAATCAACCAGGACTGAAATCCTAAGGATTATAACACTAATGCGGGCCCTGATAGCTCAGTTGGTAGAGTGGGCACCCATATTTAGAGGTTTACTCCTCAATGCAGCAGGCCTGGGTTCAACTCCAACCTGCGGTCAATTGCTGCATTCCCCCTCTCTCTCCCCTTTCATTTCTTCAGCTGTCCTGTCAATAAAGGCCTAAAAATGCTCAAAAAATAATCTTAAACAAAAAACCTGCATGTGCTTTTCCTACTATGACGAGTCAAGATGTCTGCTGTGAAAATGACTGCTGTTTGTTTGATTGTACAGATCCACCCTGTAGGCTCTTCAGCTTTGCTGTCTAAAAAAAAATTCTGATTCACGCTAAGGTCTTCTGAGAGTTACAATTCCACATATCCTTTTGTGTTATTGAAACTACCCCAAACAATCATACAGGTCCTTTGATAATTGCCTCTTGGTTCTACGAGTCTGAAGTACCACTTTTCCAGTTCCTGACTCAATATCCAGGGAAACATCAAATATCTGTTCAACTTTTTCCTCCATCTTTTTTTGTTCCACTCCCCACACTTACCATTGTATTGTTCGACCTTGAGTGAGTTGCTGTCAGGCGCTTTTTTAGAACATAAGCGTTGCAGTTTCCCATAATCCACTGGGAGTGTTGAGGTGAGAGCTGTGGCCCACTAGCACTCTGAGTGGCTGGCAGCGGATCAAAAGCAAACGAGGTTCCTGAGCTCATTCCAATTATAACAGCACACACTATCAACTACAAATACAAACAGCACGTAAGTGATAGCGCTGGTGGCCTGGAGGACTGCTGCCAGAGAGCAGGCAGCATGCTAATCAGGATACCTCTTGCCATGGGCTATTTAGGGAATAGCCTCTTATCCCAACAATTCCCCATGCCTTAGCCAGGGAAACGAAAGAGAAAAAGGGGAGTGAATTCCCTGAATGCACAATCCAAGGACAAAATATAGAAAATGGATCTTTATCTTTGCTGTCGGCCAATATCCATATTAATTACAAAAAAACATTGCATGTACTGAATAAAATATAAAGAGATTTGTCCAACACATACAGCTACAAATTTTGACCACCTAATATAATTTCCTTTTCTTACTATAATTTGATCATCAAACAAAAGTTAAATGCCGTCTTTTTTTCTTTTCCTTCATGTCTTACATAGGCCTTTGTTGACTTCACTGAGCTGGCATCACACACTCTACCCTATGGTTTAACCTTTGCAAAAGCAGGATCCTCAGTCATTTGCACATCACTTCACACTGTTTATTGCAATTAGTCTGATTATTCATAACAACATCTTCCCAAGCATCCCATTGTAGTCGGCCAATCCAGGAAAGTGATTTATATCCGGTCAACTGTCATGGGGGAAGGAAGTGAGATGTTTGGAGCAGTTCTGTGGTAACATGCATGCTCCCCCACTTGCACGGACAACCCCTCAGAGTTTGGCAACTCTCCAGAGCTATGCAGGGGCGGCGGAGTACAGCAGGAGCCTGAGTGAGAAGCACACATTGTGCACCGCGGGACCCCACCAGCCCTGGCCTGAAGGCACAACTCTCAAGGACATGGAGAACTGGGGCAGAGAACTTCCAGGCTTCCCACTGGTAGGGCAGGCTGAGAAAAAAAAGAGAGAAAGTTTCCAAAGTGTCTCCGTCTGTGTGAGCGTAGCTGGTGAAATGTGTTGTTAGGAGAGATACATGGAGTCTCATGATCAGTAAACACTAATCATGCAAATGTTTCTAATGCCTACGGCTCTCCAGTATCCAGTAAGTGTGTAACACTTAAATGTGGTCTACAGGTGAAATGAAACTGGAAATAAATCACATTTTGTGTCAAAAGAAATGGGGTCAGGCTGAGGTCACAAGTCATACAGGTGGGTTGTTGTCAGGGAGATATGGTTAAAATAAAGGACTACCAATCGAGAAGGTCTTTATTAAAACTATGTCTGTGCACGTAGATGAAATAACTGTGTTTGTGTTTCTATCTCTGTATCCAGACTCTGATCTCCTAGTCAAATATAATTACTGACTTGTGTGACACCCCAGCAAGTGATACATTTGAATCAATGGCTCATATAGCCTCATGGTGTCCATGGAGGGAAGTGTAATTCTAGGTTTTGCAGACAAATAAAAATGTAATCTGGAAATGGAAATTACAGCTTACTGTTGTACTAAATCCAAGACTTCTCATATATAATATTTCAAACAACGCGATAAAACAATGGATATTTACTGTTTGCAGTGTGCTTGAGAGTGAATGTGCGTGAAAATCTAAATTCTCAAATCTTCTGGATATTTCTGCTAAATAATGACAGAAAATGATTTATATTCAGATTTTTTTTTCTAATATAAAATTGTACAATAGAGGTCTTTGACACTGCTGGAACAAGCATTGGAAGCAGCAGCCCTTTCCCTTATTGTCCTTCCAGTCAGGAGCTTAGCTTTACTGTGGGTCAGCCCCCTCTCCCTCTACATCAGGGGGGAGGAACCACACTGATCTGAGATGGAGTACCCCCAACCAAACTTTACCACATCGACCCATGCCACCATCCTGGGCCTCTAATGGAAGTCCTGGGCATCCAGACACCTCCCCTGCTCCGACTTGGACGTCAAGTAGCTCTGTACTCATCATTGGAAGCAGCAGGACTCCCAGACCTCCTTTTCTCTCCCTGAGACTGGCTTTTTGGGAACATTGCAGGCAGATGTGTCCAGATGAGCACGTTCTAATTTGTGGGCCCAGGTTAATACTCCGCCAGAGGCCCCGGAGGATCAATACCTTTATTTCCCTAAAATGCCGGCGTGGTGAGAACCAGCTCACGGGGTGCTTTTAATACCACCCCAATTCCAGTGACTACTGGGCTGTATTGATTTTGCCCATGTGGAACTACGTGCACCTTCTGGGGAAGGATCTATTTGTGTCACCCTGGGCTGGGATGGGGGCTCCACTGGAGGAGTGGAGAGCTCAGCCAATGGAGGATGCCAAAAACATCAAAACAGCCATGTTTACAGATTACCCAAAGGGAAAGCAAATTACAGCAATTATGCAGGCTGTGGGAATACTGATATCAGCATACCTGCTATTTCACTCAGAGACTACTTTTATGAGGCTAGAACATATACAAAACAGCACACTCAATTGGATTTGATTGCTAGTCCCTCAACAAACGATGGGATCTAAACAAAGCACTGCACATCAGATGCATGCAAAACTGTCTTTCTAGGGGATCACCCCATTTGTGTATGTCAGGTCCAAAAATCTTTTCAGTTGTTTTGAAACTAGATATAATAGCTTACACCAATATCTGGGAGGCAAGTATGTATCTGGCAGGCATAATGATGAACATGTAATATTGAACATCGTCTCTACCATAGTTTTTTTTTTTCAAACAATAGCAATTAATCATTCTTTGTAAACACTGCAAATTGCTTTACAGAAAACTCATTTACCCTTGCAGCACTTATCTCATATATCAGCGCAGAGAGAACATACAGAGGAGTCTTATCCAAATCACGGGCCTTTGTTTGCAGCTGTCGTGACATATTCATGACTGGGGCCATAATAGTAAGATTCCTGTTATATCCCCCAGGGAGAGCAGAGAGAATGGTGTCACATCCAATTACTGCGGCACACTGTAGAGGTAAATCAAAACTTGTGCCATGAACTCTGGAATCTAAGGTGCACACACACACACACACACACACACACACACACACACACACACACACACACACACACACACACACACACACACAGACACACACACTGCATGAGCATAGCAAGACAAGTAATATAAACATTGATAGAATATTGGAAAACACATTCTACTGGAGGTCATGTATGTATTACACAGGGAAATGGGATTGGCTGGAGGCTGTCTTCTCAAAACATAAACTGACAAACATAAGATCACGGAGCAAGTGAGGCAGACAGCGCTTGATTTTACAATTATGGATTTGCTCACCAGTGTGCAGAAATTGAAATTGCAGATGAGGACGATGATGTGCCCCTTATTGGAAGAGGGACAATTGGGTCACCAAGTTCACCCACACTTTCTCCTCAGCACCAATGAGATGCTTTTCTGCAGAGTGAAATGAATGCCTTTGTCTTTTCCTCCACAGTAGTCTTTTGGAGGCCTGGTGGTTTGGTGGTTGGAGGGTATCTCAGCAGTGCATAGCCCTGTTTCACCCTGGAGCAGTGCAAAGCTCCTGCCCAATAAAACAGGCTGCATCCCCAGGGCCCCTCCCTCAAGCCTCCAGTCAGCGCTTGTTTTTGCACCATTTATTTAGTGTGACACATCTCCAATTAAACTGTGGAGGCTGCTGCATTCCCCCCATAACTACCTCTTATACCTCCCCATAGACTTTCTGTCACACTGAGAGTGTGGGTATGAGAGAGTGAAAGGGAGAGTTAGTGGGAAAGAGAGAGGGGGACACAGAGAGAGAGATCACATCTTGCCTGCCAGCTATGATCACAATGTCATTTTCCTCTCAGTGGTTAGGAGCCTCCTCTTAAAAGGTGCCCTGAATTATAATGATCAAAATATTGAACAAGATCATCATCTTCTTAAATGATGCTGCCACCTCACTATTTGCCTTAACATCTTAGAACATGTATGGAGTAGTGCTCTCCTGTAAGCTTTCTTAACAACTCATGTAGAAGTAAACAGCCAAAGACATCTTTTGTGCAAGACTACACTTTGTAATATTGACTTTGAAATTCATACTCAAGCAGAATTATTTCACTGTCTCACTTTTAGCTCTGTGTCCATCAATTTAAATTAATACGCAAGTAAAGGAGATCTTTCATTGGAGGCAAGTCTCCTTGCCACCTCTTCATCCTCCCCCAACGGCCCCAGACACAGTCACAGGAGGAGTGACTTTGTCCGACCCCAATACCGTCTGCGAGAGCGCAGCTGAGGGCAGCAGCTGCCAGGGAGGACTGGTGGGGGAGCGCCCAAAACGCCAGCTCTGCCAAGCAAAGGGGCCAGGGGGAGCCCCAGTGGCAGCTGGGAAGGGTGGGGCTGCCAGCTGTGGAGCAGCAGGATGGTGGGGTGACTAGGAGATGCCACTAAACCTGAGCGGGATACACAAATGTACATACAAATTTTATACACACTTAAAAAGTTCACACTTCCTTCTTTTCTTAAAACACTTCTGCCACACACACTCATCATTTGCACCAAGGCAACCCAAGCAGTCTGTGGCCCTCTAAACACAAACACCAGTCTCCCATCATGTGCTTCGGCCACACATCTGGTGTACCATCTGTCTCACTCCCCACAATGTGACAGGTAGTCTCTCTCCCTCTCTGGAGGGAGCAGAAGGGGAAAGAGGGACACGGAAGGTAATTTTGGGTGTAAATGTGCTCTGGACCTCTCTGGATGCATCTGGACAAAGCAGACATGCTGCTGAGCAGTGCAGGGTCATTATCAGTTGGAAACTGATTACCAGATAGCGGATGAAGACAAAACAATTATATCATACTGTCACATTATGACGGCACCAATAGTGCACATCTTGTTTATGTTTTCGTCTGGATGAATGATTTTGCACTTCTGAATTGACAGCATCTCAATAAAAGATCAAATGCTATAAATAACAAGTGAAAATATATTATAGATTCTTCCAATTTATTGTAATGTACAGTTATACATTGTCATGACACAAATGTGATCACTTGGATGGGGTGCAGAATGCCAAATATTAAAACTGCCATAGACAATAAATTCCTTTTTTTTTTTTACACCGCTGTACATATGGGATCAATAAAGTATGCACCATAAAACAGATATCAAGCCAGTGATATAAAACTGCACAACCAGTCTTTACTGTGAAATTAAGGAATCCATTTGAGAACATTATTTTCACATCTTATGTTACATATTTGACAGTAACAATCTTTATTATTCACACACACACAACACTATTTGAATGACATCAACTTAGACGTTTATTCAAAGGGAAAAGGGGATTCCAGCAATGTCAAGACTAACAAAACAACATACTTGTCAGAAACATTTATTATACCAAGTTTGAGCTTTTCCATTCACCAATTTGCAGTCAACGGACAAGACTGAGGTGCTTGTATAGAAAAAAAGGCTCCAGAGAGCAATGACTTACAATTTGCAGTGGCATCTGCAACATATTACATCTTTGGGCACATTTGTCAAATAAAGGCCAGTGGCCATTATTCTTATACCTTCAGGTTATGTGGTTAAAAAAAAAAAAAAATCTATTCATGACCTAATTTTGATGTAGTTTTTTTTCCCCCACAGATTTAAATACACAGCTTAACAAAGAATACAGCAATTTTTTCTTGCTTTTTCAGACATTAAGCATTTCCTAATTCCAGGTATGATGTATGTATTTGTCCTTCAAGGAATTTCTTTGCATGTCAATTAATTTTCTGTTTTTACACAAATAATTCATACAGTGCCCATGTCACATACGTAGCAGATCCAATTGAATAGTTATACAATTCAACACAACAAAAATAAAACAATATGCTGGATGGGATCATCATTAAAAAAAAACATTGACACATACACATGAAATAAACAACACAGCTTTAGTACTAGTTTCCAATGTCTTATACAAAGTTATTTTGATCTAAAAAGCATAAAATATATCTTTACATCGTCACATACATCAAAACACGTACCATGGCCTAGCGGGAAGTTTGTCTGGTGCATTATTTAATCTCCAAGCCCCCACACATTTCCCTACTGCTGGCATTATTGCTTCTTATGAACAACGAGCTGAAGGATAGAGAAACAATGCACCACAGTAGATCGAAACTGTACATTTACATTTATCTCTGATATCCAAAATTTTGTTTCACAATCTGCAATGCTAAAGGATAAGGCAGTTCCATTTTTAAGGCATTGCTGCTTTGAGACATACTGGACCAGAGGGTGAGTCATGGACTTGTATCAAGTCAATGTACATGATAAACAGAATACATTTTATAGGCATTGGATAAGAGCCCAAAGAGAGGGGAAAACGTATTTTGTATTTTTGCATGTTGCATGTTCGTGTCTGAGAGAGTCTCAGTGAGCTACAACCATCATTTGAGTCTGCTTAGCAGCTGACCAGAGGTCAAAGCTCAGACAGAGATCAGAGCAGAGCTGTGTGGGTTGATGTGACCATCTCTCATTGCTGGTAATTTCCATACTGGCCCTGTGGAGAGAAATGTGACAGACTCATGTTACTGACCTTATCAGAGTAAAAACGTATATTCACAAATCACAATGGGGTGCAAACAAAACAGAAATCCGTGGTTTCAACCACATCAACCACATCATAATGCAAACCATGATTTATGGATGCATTTGCTGGTATTGACCAGCAGGTGGCAGCATGGCATCACAATTCGAGAGTTTTAAGTTAGAACTTTATACCTCATGTTACAGCAGCAGGATATTCCTTAGTAAATAGTGGACACTTGTTTTAAGTGAGACAAATTCAGTGCAAGAACAGTAGGAGTTGATGCATTTCTAAACAGGGGTCGAAGTATGTTTGGCATTGATGGAAAATACAATGGACACCAATTTTGGAAACAAACTTATGATTTGACAGCCTGATATACAACATTTTTAATTCAAATATAGCGTTATCATAAGCACAATTGTCACCAAAACCAGTGCTTTTAGCTGTCTCACTGCAGAGTAAGCATGCTGTGTTTCGAGACCTCATAACTTACAATTCGACCCCTGGTTAATAACAAAATAAAATAACAGAAACAAAAAAAAATTAAGAAAAAAAAAAAAAAAAGAAAGATGGAAAGATAAAGACAAAAGAGAGACAGAAGAAACATAACAAAATGCAAATTAAGGCTAGGTGGTCAAACGTCTAGATTGGACGTTGAGGTCTTCACAGCAACCATTACCTTTGCTTCTTACAGAGCTAGTCAGGGGTTCAAATCCCTGGGTCTTTATTTCCTGATGTGCCCCTGAATATTCAAAGATAAAGATATCAAAGTGTAGCTGTGGTCCCCACATAAGACCACAGGAAATACAGGGCAACATATAGATCTCCCTTTAAACACTAGAAGCAGTCTAAATCAAGTTTAAGGAAGAATCCCTGTAAAGCCCACATATTTCACTGAATTGGCATACATTAGCCAGGATATATAACTAAGACTCAAATAAACAAGTGAACGACAATAGTAACACATACACTCTTTTGGGAAGAACAGATTTAACCCAACAATATGATGACAGCATGCAAAAACATACTACCTTTTAATATTTACCTTCTAGATTCACTCACATTGGTCTCTGGTCTCACTACACAAAATATACAACCAAGTCTGGCAATCAACATAATAAAAGGGACAACCTAAGGCCGATGTTTAAACAAGCTGCTGTGACTGTCCGGTGTTGTGGGTATACTCACCTGGTCATAGCCATAGGGGCGTTGCTGTTGGCCCTGTGGGGGTCCAGGTTGGGGAGGGCGATAGCCCCCATACTGTTGTCCCTGCCCCTGAGGATAATTGGGATACTGTCCTGGGGCACTTTGGGCAGGACCTACGGCAAACATTGAAAACTTAATTTAAAATGATGTATGTTTGACAGAGTAAACTTGAAACAACTTTTAAAATGCTGTTGGGCACAGGCAACACAATGAAAAGAGTAGCCTGTTTTTTTCTCTCTCTCTCTCGCTCTCTCAATAAGTGCAATTTTTGGTCTTATCACCAGCTTAGAAAGAGATGGGACTATGGAACTCAGGTTTGGACTCAAACAAAGGAACACAGTGTGAAGACAGCCTGAGGTTTGCTCATTATCTGTTTCGGTTTCCTACTTGTCACTCTGAGAACTCTAGGGAATCCCTCATAGTTTACCATCACTAATGGGCTGCAATAAAAAAGCTGATGGATGACAGGAGAAGATGATGGATATGTCAGATCCATTTGTTTAGGCTGCCTCCACATCTGACTTAGTAATGAATGAGAATGAGTGAGTCGGGCAGGAGCCGGGTGCTGGTTTCCTAATGCAAGGAGGCATCAAGGAGATTTAGTTGCTCTTCATTAGAGGAGCAGGCTTCATTAAAAAAAAGTTGGAAAAAAAATATCACTTTATCAGCCCCCATACACTGTAGCTATCTATGCAGGTGCTGTGAAGACCACGCATTGCTTGACTGTGGCTGAAGTCAAATGAGGCCCACGCAGCATCGTTAGGAGCTCATAATGCCTTATGCTGTTGAGCATAACCTTGTGGGGGCCTGCGAGAGAAAGCATGTGTGTGCCAGATGGATCTCACCTCACAGCCTCTGCCTCTCTGCTAGCTCATTACTAACATGAGCTCTGGCTCAGACAGTGAGTGATGGAAAGTTCCAGTGAAAAATAGGATGACAAAGAAGACCAAAGAGCTGCAGGAGACTAAATGCTTACATTTTTTTAAACATACTTTACTTTTTAATTTGGCTGAATCCCAAATCCACACGCTCATTGGTAATAGGTATCATTTAATGAAGTGCTCTAATTTACATAATTCTTTCAATTCATTAGCTCACCTTTTCTGTCATGAGCTCCAAAGCATGGTGACTGTTATTTATTTATATATATATATATATATATATATATATATATATATATATATATATATATATATATATATATATATATATATATATATATATATATATACACACACATATACACACACACACACACACACAGTATAATATGTTACAATGTGGGATGTTCATATTAAACATTGCCAAAGCTTCTAAATAAGTAATCCCGATGAGCAAAGACCTCATGTTTCACTGTTTTTTGGTGACGTCAACTCTTGCCGGAATTCTTTATATGGTCGGGGCACGTTACTGCATTGTTTACATCTGCTACATGCTAATGTCAGGGAAACCCGTAATCTTGATTACCAATGTTGTTAATTTCTCCCCAATTTCAGATTACATTCCTGCAAGAATAGGTCTGATTGTGTAGTTTGGTTCTTACTATATCCCAGGGTATATGCAGGAATCCTGAAATTAAATACCTTTTAAGACCTGTTTCATACATTTTAAGACCTCATTGTCACTTCAAGAATTGCATCCCCTCCTTTGTCAGACCAGGTGAGTGTTACATAATGAAATTCACACTGTCAAGCCAAAACAGTACAACAAATGAGCTGGCACCATTGTTTGATCCCAACGTGTCGGAAAAGAAACTTAGGAGGTGGATGCATTATTCGGCAGACCCGATTTTGGATTTTAGAGCTCTACTGTTGGATCAGGGCTTGAGCATCAGCTGGTTCAGGTGTGCTAGAGCAGAGAGAACTGGAAAATGGGCAGGTAGGGGTACCTGGAGGTCCACAGTCTAGGCTATTATTAATTTCATTAGCAAGGTCCTTTTTTATAAAGAATAAGTGAACTGTTTAATTGATTATGACATTATGTGTAAGTTTTATGATTTACAGAATAGGATTTTATAAGGCAAACATTGCCAGAAGAAATACATTTTCAGACAAAGATGTGTAAATAATGCAATTATTTTTATTTTTAAGATTATGCATTACTGTGTACCCTGAAGTCTGCACATAAGCCTGGATAACATGGAAAACCTGATCTATTCTTTAATGTGTAATTTGTATGCATGTATATTTTAGGATATTTACAATTCAGAAATTGCTTAACTATTTATCCAAAATGCTAAAATGCAAGGAGTTCTAAATGTTTGGCTGGCAGTCAACACACACTTTGCCCAATGTCTGTAGCCATCAGCCAAAGCTCCTCTCCCATTCCCTCAGAACAGTGTGTCATATCAAACCGAAGCACCAGGAGAAATGCTAATGTGGTGCAAGCCACCACTATACTGATTAAATTTCTCTTCCAAGCTCCCATCCTTGAACCATTCATTAAGGTGGTTCTTTAATTCCTTGCGCTTGATGTCTTGACATGCATTTGGCACAGTTACATTTCCAAGGGGCAGTAACCACCAACTCACTGAGGAGGAATTATTATTCAATACTTAAAAAAGGTAGCCAAAGAGAGCGGATAGTGCCTCCTGCAGGACAAATATGTGCCCCTATTCGAGAGCAGGCAACTCACCGTAACCCTGCTGCTGTGGTGGGTAGCCCTGTTGACCCGGGTACTGCTGTTGAGGAGGGTAGCCCTGCTGCTGCGGAGGGCCTTGCTGGTATGCTTCCTGCTGTTGGCCATACTGGGCATTACCTTCAAGGGGCAACAGCAGGCAATGTGAGCAACATGTTGACAACTATAGCGCAACAGCACAGCAGACAGGTAGACCGCTGCAATTGAGCCAGCCATGTTTTAAGAACTCGTGTATTTATTTCAAAATGGCTGGACTTTCTTTACCTCAAAAAAGGAAAACACTTGTGTTTAAAAAGGTTTAGAAGGAAAATAGTGTAGTCAGTAGAGAAAAAAAATAAAACAAAAACAAACAAATAAGTTAATGTTAATTGGACAAAGAAAGAGAAGGAGTTGTTTATTATAAATCTGTAATCTTTCCGTGTGGCAGCTAAAGTAATAATTCCACCCCTTAACACACCAACAGGGAGAAAATTGGCAGTACATCAAGCGTTATATCTAGAGGATAAGGCAGTGGTAGCATATTTCTCGGAAATAGTTGGTGGTTTGTAAGTCACTAATGCTGCTTATCTGCAAATCAGTGTGCAAAATCTGTGTTATCTACAAAGAATGGCAGTCCGAATGGCAATATAAAATACTCTGGCTACCACTAACGTGCCATGGAGTTTTAAAAGTATCACATGTGGCATTTTTACATGCAAATCTGAAGGATTAAACTTTTAATAAATAAATTTTACTTTAATACAACTTTGGCCATTAAGACTCACACAAGACTCAGTCCCTGACTTTTCTTTCACACCAACAGGTGAAGCACCAGCCAAGATTGGGAGGAGGGGAGGGGAAGTGGGGGGGGGTGGTGGCAAGATAAGACTGGGTAGGTGCTAACTTATCCCTGGACTGCAGCACATTTTGGAATAGGGTGTCATTTTGTGGATTTCTCAAAATTAGAGGCCATATTTTTTTCTTTGATAGAGCCCAAAGTCACTTTGATTTCCCAGAAAATGAAGAAACTGAAACATTGGTTTTGTCACAGTCTCTTAGCATCATTTGTGTTTTAACACAACTCCTGGGTTTATTTTTTTGTTGGTATTCTCCAAGTGACTGGAGGGTTCTCCTACCTTCTGAGGCTCCCTGTCCTGCGTGACTGTACTGGTCCCCATAGTAGTCTTCCTGCCCTGGGTACTGCTGAGGGGGTCCTACATACACATACACACAACATACACACAAGTAGATTCAAGGTGTTGTTGGATCGGTTGTGTGAGGGGAAGAGTGGAGAGGATGGATTCCTTGCCGCTAGTTCTTGTTAGAAAGGTTTGTTTTGGTCACTTGACTAATTTTATAATTGGAGGCTTTAGGTTAAATGTTTAGTCATCAAGATGTCTGTGAGTTGCAGAAGTGGAAATTGAGAAGAACAAGAGTAAGAAATGCAGGAGTGTGTGTTAGGGAGAAGAAAGACCAACACTCACAACTTGCACACTTCACAGACACACTCTGAGGGGTATACCTTGCTGTGGGGGTCGGTAGGGCGGCATTGGCCTCTGCCCCATGACATGGTTCCCTTGGTTAACCTGGCCCATCATGCCCATTGGGGTCTGTTGTCCTTGGTAGTGCTGTCCACCACCACCAGGAGGCATGTTATACTGCTGAGTGGGAGGCTGCTGGTGCATCATGGGGCCTGTGGTACACCAACAAAGCGTTAACTCTAAAAAACGGTACTAGGTGGAAAAACCATACGAGCAGTATATGGCTTATCGAATGCAGATGAATGATGCAAGCACCAATAAGACAGGTGATAAGGCACTGGAAATCAATACAACCAAGTGGAAACTGAAGTTATTTTACCTTGACTGGGTTGCATGTTCATGTTTGGCCGAGGCCCATAGTTTCCCATGGGCTGGCCCTGGGTCATGTTCATTTGGCTCTGAGCTGGTATGCCCTGGGAAGAAGGGACGGTGTGATTGTAACCACCCATCGAGCCATGGCTGCTGGGGGGCATATTCATAGAGCCACTGGGCATGTTAGGGGGCTGGTTGGGGCCTGGACCAGGACCTTGCATGGGCATGTGATTGGGCCCTGGAAAACAACAACAGAGAAGATTAATGACCTTGTTTAAAAAAACATAAATATTCAATACACATACTTGTGTGTAATTTCCATCACATTGTGATATGTGCACTGGGTTGCTCTGTGAAAAACTGTAATCTGAGGCTGTGCTTCTATAGAACAGGAATGGTATGTAAAAAAAATAAATAAAAAAAAATACCTTAATGACATGTTGGAGGTTTGGGGTTCACCCAAACTCTAAGCAACAATAAATCACCTGGACCTCTGTCTAACCAGTTAGTTTGTGTTTGCATCCTATTTTCATTCATTCATCTTGCAATATTTAACCTGCTCTAGCCACAAAAAAAAGCAACTGAATCTTATAAATTTAAATGTAGACAGATTTCTCTCAATTAAAGATGTATTAGTTGTCACTAGTTACCAAGTCAACACTAAAAGTTTAACACATATACTAACAATGCAACTGACTTCACTACAGCTCCAATAACATGGCAAAAGAGCAGATCAGAGAACACCAAGGTTCCCATGTGTTAAATGAAGAATGGGAAGTTGCGAGGAAAAAGGACCTCCAATGGAGGACAACTCTTCCATGGTGCAGGAGCTACAAAGGTTCTCCAAACTGGCCAGTCTTAAGGATGGTGCCTACTCTCTAGTCACCTAAATGACCAGACATGTTGGGTCTTTAAGGCCTGAACAGGGAGCATTATGGTGAGGCCCACTTTATAAGTTATACCATAACAGTGTTCGAATGTATATACCAGTGTTAAAGCAACACCATATTTGCAACATTTTCTGGTTTCTAATATGGTGTCCTAGAGTATTACCCTTTAGAATGTCTTCTAAAATCTTTTTTTTTTAACATAATTAAATATATACATACACAAACAAACCATGACACTTAAGGAGAGAAAAACCATGATCAAATGAAGGACAAGTCCAAGACCACCAGTGCTGGCAAATGGGTGACATCATCCTTCAGCAAAGCAACCTACCTCACAGTTCTGTGGTGTTGCTAGGCAACCCAAGTGAGACAGGGACTGAGGGAGAAGAAGGGGAAAGAAAAAAGAGAGAAAGACGAGGGAGGAAAGGTTATGGGGGTCACTTACCAGGCATCTGTCCATTCATCTGGTTCTGCATGTGTGGGGCTGGAGGGCCACCGCTGACCATACCTTCAGAGGGCATGTTGTGACCATGAGGAGGCTGAGGGGGGGGTCCACTTTGGTTCATCCCACCAGGGCCCAAGGGCATGTTCTGAGTGGGCGGCTGCAGGCGCAAAACAGACACAAAAATCACACATCAGCTGGCTAGAAACACATGAGTTTTTTTAAAAGATAAAACTGAAAAAAATAGCAGATAAAAGCCAAGATCTCTGCATTAAAGTATAACAAATGTACCTTAATCAATCAAGGATGATAACACAATTAAAAAAGAAGATATTGTATACTCACAAATGAACAATAAATAGATATGCAGTACAATACATAGTCACATAATCACTGAATTAACTGTTCTCACTATAGTCACGCCAGGGATTATCAATGACTAAAAAAAAGGTGTTGAACACATAGGCCATTGTTATTTAACTAATTGTAAATCAATCTGAACTACTGTAGCCTTATATGATGGGGTGGATTTTCTAAAATGAATGGGCTACTAAGCATAATCCAAATATGAATGTGTGTGTGTGTGTGTGTATATATATATATAATTTATTTATTTTTTTTATTTTATTTTTTTTACAAAGTTTAGTGCACAGAACAAGTTCATAGGCGTACTCCAGTGCATCTGGCCTTTTAACCCCTTGTATGGGTCAAGGTCCAAAAATGCTGAATTCTACACTTTCCATAATCTTGACATCACTGGGTTTATTTTTCTATTAGTGGAACATGACAGTGTCTTAGTAAATTTAATATTGCACTGATCTTTGTTCAGACTTCTTACTTTAATTAAGATTATTGAGTAATTGTTTAAGGTGATTTACCTGAACCAATGCACAAATGTATGTATTGGACATGAGCTAAAACAAAAGCTCAACATTGACAGGTGAGCTCAACATTACTTTATGATGCAGAAAGGTCACACTGTTATATACAATTCACTCACTCAAAACAACCAGCAAGGACCAATACTCACAGCAGGGAGGAGAGACTGCATGTTCTGATTAGAGTCTGCTATCGTGGCCAGGTACACTAAATTTCTGTGCAGCATCTGTTGATACCTGGACAGGTGGGGAGTCATCAATACAGGTTTTGTTTAAAAATACTGTAAGGCACAAGCAAAAGGAGAGTTTCATAACTTACTGTGAACATTCTGCTGTTTTGCCTTTACTCTGGAAGTCCATTATACACTGGATCAGCTGGTTGTTTTCGTCAAGTAACTGCAACAGCAAATGCAGAGATTTATATTGTATTGATTACACAAAATGTACAATTAGTGACACGGGGTAATTTTGTATTACTAGCACTTTGCTTTCTTGTGGTTAATCTGCCGTAACATTAATTTAACAACAACAACGGGGAGGACGAGGGCGTTTTTGTGAAATGTGAGGGTGCGTTTCTAGCTAACAAAAGACGCGTCTTGCTAGCTAACGTTAGCGGTACTCCGCTAACAAGACGGCAGGCCCCTATTCATTTAAAATACAATTGTATGTTAGTCCGGTAAATCGGCCTAAGACGCATCGTGTACACGTGGCGTCCTGACTCCAGAGACTTTCATATTCACCGCGCTTTGACCCTGCAAAATTGTTCCCGATCTATTCACCGTTGGACTTGGATGGGCACTGCTACCTGGATTAGCTCAGCGGCTAGCACCGTCTGATACAATTGCCTTCATTCTGAGACGCGCTAAAAACATGAATTACCTTTTGTATTCCAGCGGGTGTTATGTCACCCTTCCCACGCTGCCTGTGAGGTGCAAACGCCACCGACATGGTGATACTCTATGAAATTAAAGTGAACTAGACATAAAAGTCAAAAGTAGCTAACACACTTAACAAATCGGTAGAACTCAGATCACACAGTTCAGAATAGGATTCAATTTCGTAATGCAGTGGTCCGTTTTGGGGGGTGGTTACAGCACATTTAAAAACATAGTTGAAGATTACTTTTTATTTCGATTACACTGGCATACGTGATGTTCACATGTATTTGTGATACATTATCATGTTTAAACACATGACTTTATGTAGTTGAAAGACCCAATAAATATGCTTAATTGAATAACAATTTCACCTACTTTGTTGTATAATGGAACAGTCTAAATCTACTCTAGTCCAAAAGACCACGGGAAATGGACTGCTCAACAAAAAGGGAAATACAGTCAGAGGTTCAATAATATTATTAATAATTCAGGCAATTTTAAGGCAGTAATACCTGATATCATGGTTTATTAGTCCTAGTTGTATGTGTTCAGTTCACTTGCATTGCACCCTGATTCCACATTAACCGTCACTAAATAAAATTAAACGAGTCACAAATTAGCTAGCCGTTTTTTTTACTACAAATTTCAAATTAGAACTACTTTTACGCAGGGAAAATCAAATAGCTAGTGTTAAGTATTCCAATCAAATTTTGGGAAGCACTTTCCTCTGGCGAACCCTAGTTTTGGTATCGCCCCAGTTCAGAGGTCATGCGCAGGCGCTGTTTCCAACACACGGCATCTTCACAAATCGCTAACTAGCTGAATCATTTGGTGGAAGTCTCCGTTTTTCTTGTGATTGTACGTTACTTGTCTTGCAGTGCAATGGCGGCAAGATACGACAGAGCTATTACTGTATTTTCTCCCGATGGTCATCTCTTCCAAGTGGAGTATGCACAAGAAGCTGTAAAGAAAGGTTCCACAGCGGTAAGTCCTAAAATGAAACTAATGCTAACGTTAGCACACGTCAGTTAGCTAGCCAACCAGCTAAGCTAACGACTAGCAGGTACTCTTCTTATTACTCATGTATTTAGCTCATTTTTTTTGTTGCACTCAAGTGTTGTGATTTTTAACAACCGTGTCGGGCTGGTCATCTGTAACTTTCACATGTAACGGTAATGCAAGAAATATTAAACAGTTACTGAACATGAAAAGAGTATCAACTAGCAAGCATTTTGCCGCTGTGTCACTCTCACAATAGTTTCAGTTTCAATGTGATCATGTCAACTAACGCTAGTTCACACAAGCAATATTTGATTTCAAAGCGGCCAGCTAAGTTAATTTAGCTCAGCCAATTGCGTAACAATAAAATGTTAGTAACGACGCAGGCTTACAAGCTAGCTGACGTTACATTTGAAAGCCACTGTAGTTGCAGCTAACGTTACCTCGATTATAGGTAACGTTAGCTTCTGTAGTAGTTAACTTAGCATGTATAGGAAGTTTTATAAGTTTTATTAACGTTACATCTAACTTTCGAATTGCATCGAAGTACATCGAATCCTGCGTTATTTTTCACTTTTCAAATTAGAGGTGTGAATCTTCACTGATCTCCCGATTTGATTACGATTATCATGTCTCGATGCATCACGATGTGTCAAATAACATTTTTTCTATTAAAGCCATATAGGATATTTAATTCATAGCTTTTCAAGCTTCAAAAACAAAACATTCTGCAGTGCTCTAATACTAAATCAATTGGATAAATAAAACTACATCACTGAGCACATGGCACTTCCTGAGTGTGCAAAAGATAACGGAATATGTAAGCAGAAAGGTTGTTAGGCATACATTAAATTGTAAACAGAAATAATCGGTTATGGCCCGGCCGATTATCGATGCAGCATCGTCCATGTCAACGATTCAACGCATCGATTATTTGATTAATTTCAACACCTCTATTTCATCCCTAAACATGTATAGAAAAGCTTGTAGCTTCAGAGTAATTGTTTGGGTGTAATTCCGATTAATGGCAAGCCAATTTTGTTGAATAGCCTTAGATATAAGACTCGGACTTGACTGTAATAAGTGTGTTGAATAGGCATCTAAACCTTTTTAACTTTAAGCTTGAAGACATGGGGGGTGAAGGCACAGTGGATATGACACATGCCTTTTGTGTGGGAGATCTGGGTTCAATTCCACTGTGATACATCAGCCAATGTGTCCCTGAGCAAGACACTTAACCCATAGTTACTCCAGAGGCGTGCAACCTCTGACATATAGCAATTGTAAGTTGCTTTGGATAAAAAAGCGTCAGCTAAATGACATGCAATGTAATGTAACATGTAATGACATGTCACAATGGTACGGCATTGTTGGGGCTGTTTAGATTCCTGAAACCTGTTCCAAAAAGTGTTTTTTGTTATAGTGGAAAATTGGCTGAGGAACTGAGAAGCACCTTGGAAGTAAAATGACCTGTACTGAGCTGTACTCAGCAAAGTTATCCGATCTGATGATTTCTTTCTCCGCAGGTGGGAATCAGAGGTAAAGACATTGTCGTCCTTGGTGTTGAGAAGAAATCTGTGGCAAAGTTGCAGGAGGAAAGGACTGTCCGTAAGATATGTGCCCTGGACGAGCATGTCTGCATGGCATTTGCAGGTACTTCAAACAACAAAACCTTTTTCATTAACTATATAATACATGAATTATGTAACAGGGCATATACTGGACTAATGGACTAAGATTAGTTATCTCTAAACCATGTATTAGGTTTTTGTCACTTAAATTTCCTGTTGTATTTTACCTGTATCTTGTATAGCCAACTAACTTCTTCCAATGTGTTTAAGGCCTGACAGCAGATGCCCGTATTGTGATAAACAGAGCTCGGGTTGAGTGCCAGAGCCACAGGCTAACCGTGGAGGACCCAGTCACAGTGGAATACATCACACGCTACATAGCTACACTGAAACAGGTACCTAAACATCTCACCATTAATTTCTTGTTTACTAATTGTTTAATAATTGCTTATTAATTCACTAAAAGGTATCTGTAAGCTTTTATATTCAGTGGGCAAGAACATAAAATAGCTTGTAGTTTCATTTTTTGTGCTCTGAGAATAGTTCACAAAAACTCAGCAGACAGACATTAGCATCCCTGTGGAACTGAGGTTACATTAGTCTTCTGTTAAGCCTGTCTCTCAAGGTGTTCTCATCTTTTACCAGCAGTATGCTATTTTATTTTTATAAAGGTTTGTAAGACTGACCAGTCACATTTCTTTGTACATTGGTCATGTTTGTAGCGCTACACTCAAAGCAATGGGCGCAGGCCATTTGGCATCTCTGCGTTAATTGTTGGCTTTGACGACGATGGAACTCCCAGGCTGTATCAGACTGACCCTTCAGGAACCTACCATGCCTGGAAGGTCAGTGTGTATGCTCTTTTGTACTTTTTTTTTCTTCTTCTTCTTTATTGATACACTTGTGTAACAAATACCTTGTCTGTATGAAATTGATTAATAATAGTTTTTTTATTTATTTTTTTTCATTCTTGGAAAAAAATTAAAAAATCAGGCAAATGCTATCGGCCGTAGCGCAAAAACTGTGAGGGAGTTCCTGGAGAAGAATTACACAGATGAAGCCATTGCTGGGGACAATGAGGCAATCAAGTTGGCTATCAAAGCTCTGCTTGAGGTAAGGTCACATGTAGTCTTTGCATTTAATTGTTTGAATTTACACACTTTGTACGGCAGTCAGAGCATGTGAGCGGAGCACGAGCTAGCGGGAAGCGGAGGATTTAAAATTTTCCTTATCTCCCGCTTCAATTTCGCTCCAGTACTGCTCACACCATGACTTTGAAGCATTCCCAAGCCTGGCTCTGTGTAACTGCAGCACTAGCAGCACATGCAGATCAACAGCGCCCGCCTTTCCTCCAAGCAGCCGGACTGCTGGTGGAGCTCCAGGCACTGGTGGCATAGAGGGCCGGCGGGTGCCGTTCATCTGATAAATACAGTGCCGTTTTTTTATTTTTTCTGGAGCGAGCTGTGAGCGATTTCTAAGTGGAGCTCAGTGAAATCTGAGTTGAGCAATATTGAGTAAAGCAGCCTGGAGTGGCAGAGCGGAGGTAACAAACTGCTCCATGAACGTACATTCTCACCACTCCGCTCTTTTTACTGAAGCATTTTTACTGAAGCATTTCAGTAATCTTTCAATTTCAATATATGTAACTGAAGACAAATTGTTCTTTTTAAAAGGTGTGTTACGATCGGGCATGTCACAAGTAGTGTGACTTGCGAAAGAAAAGATATTGTCACGTCAAAAGTATTTCCATCTACCATGGCATCATTTAAATACAGTCCTGACTTTATCAAAGAGCACACACTGCTGCCAGATGTAAACCAGAAAGTGATCCGCCATAATTGTTAGGTTTTCATGCATGACGTTGCTTGTTGTGCTCGACTGAACCTGCAGCCATGAAAGAAGAAAACTTAGCAAAAAAAATGCTGCATTTTAGCACACCAAACTTTCGCCTTGTGTCTGTATTGTTATATTCAGTGTTGTTTTTTTAATATGGTCCTTAAAATGTGGATCAATTGTTTGCAAAATGATTGCAGTCACAGTAGTCAAGCACTCTTTTCTGTATTCATTTGCATTTAAATATCCTCAAAACCTTGTTTCACAACCTCAATATGAACCTGAGTCAGAGGCTAGAGTAGTTCATATATGCTGATTCGCTGGGATTTGTATTTGTTTCTTCACAGGTTGTCCAGTCAGGAGGGAAAAATATTGAACTTGCTGTTATCAGACGGAATCAGCCACTGAAGGTAAGTTGCTGCAAATGATATCTGGCTTTTGTGTTGTTGCCTTTTTTATTAAATGGCTAACAATTGCTTTTCTTGGCCATTTTCAGATTTTGGAATCCAAGGAGATTGAGACCCTGGTGGCTGAGATTGAGAAGGAAAAAGAGGAAGAGGCAGAGAAGAAGAAGCAGAAAAAATCCACTTGAAGCAGATAACTAAGAGTTTTTCTTTATTGCACTTGGATGACAATAGCATATTTGGGTTGCAAATTATAGAAGGGTTACTTCTGTCATTCATTTCATTGTGAAGAGCTAAATCATAACTTGGGATCTGTTGATGTTCAAATGTTATGCACCCATTTCTGAGTGATACTGTACAGTTTGCAAAGAATATCAAGTTCCTATACTTCCAGCTATTAGGTTGACTGTAATTATAACCACATACATAGATCTCAAGTTAGGGTTTAGATCTTAAACTACGCTTACAGGACATTTTTATATCATCCACCACACAGTTCTGATGGTGATGAATCTCAAATGTTGGAATAAACCTGTTTGTAACATTCAGAATCATAATGAAACGAAATGTCCAATAAACGCTGACTTGTTTGTAACATGTTTTTACGTTATTTTTTAAAACTAGTTCAGTCAAATGGCTTTACTAGTTAGTGTCTACGTGTAAGACTGAGTAATTTTTTTTTTTTAACATCTGGTGCACTGACTGGTTCCTTTTAAAGAGTAGAGTAGAGGGACTTAAAAGAAACGGCAGAATGAGTCCCCCCTCGTTATTGATCATCCTACTGCAAAGCAAGTACTGCAATAAAGATAAGTACAGTTTAAAACACCACTAGCGGCAGTATACTGTGTGGTTGTGAAGTGCAATGGTTTTCATTTATCAGCATTCTGTCACACAGACCTAGAAATGGAGGGGGGGGGGGGAAGGTAGCTCAGATTGCTTTATAAAGTGCTCACCTCTCCCTCAGTCATTTAAAACAAATTAGTGATGAGTGAATGAAGTGTCTAATGGTGGCCCAACGAGACCCCCTTTTGCCTCTCATTTTTATTTCACCCTAAATTCGCTTATCGAGCAAGCACTGCTCTGAATTCTCAACGACACAATTATGGCCGGCGGTGTGGTAGGGCTGCTTAATGGGATCCTGGCCTCAGACCCCAGTGGGAACTTTCAGTGACTTTAATCTGGAGCCCTTTGAAAAGTTGTACCGTGCTGTGCTGAAGAGCCCCGGGGGTTCCCTCTGACTCTCACCAAAGACATAATGGTGAATGGTAAAGTCCTTCATTTAGAGTCATCTCCCCAAGCCAGGATTTCCTGAGTGAGTGCCCTGGCTCCCTTGACTAGAGCAACTGCACTTTGTCTGCAATTTGTCTTGTTTGTGAGTCTTATAGGTTGGTCTTTGGTGTTATCAATTAAGCCTCTGATATAACTTCCCATATGTAATGTCATTAAATCCTAGGAGGGCAATAAAATGGGATTTGTATGAGTCACTCTCAGCTATTTGATCCATACACTAATTTCCCCTCTAATGCAAGATGATTGTGCTGTCACCGCCACTGGTTTGTTGATGCTCAGGTTGCAGCCAAACAGGTGCTGATTCCACCGGATGACGAAACAAGCTATAGGTAAACTTTAATAAAGTTTATTTTGGGTAATCCTTTAGCTACAGAGGTTATCTGATCCATCTTGTCAATAGAGCAAGAGCAGCTTATTTTGTGCTGCTGCTAAGACTCCTAGTCTTTTGAACTGCTTCTGGGAAGAGTTTTCTTTTCTTTTTATTTTTTGCAGCAGCATTGTTGTTGCCCATAATCAGCGCTACTGTGCCTCAGGACAAAGTCCATCTCTCTCATCGCTGGCTGCTGCTCATCATTAATGCAGAAAATAATGGCTTCACCAGAGGTCATCGACGGAGGAACGAGGCCCGAGGACATGTACTCTCCAAGCAAGAATGCACAGTGCTGCGGGCTGTCGACTGAGTGCATTGTTTGTATGCACACACACACACACACACACACACACACACACACACACACAGCTTACAGGCCAATTGCACATACACACTGCAAACACTATTAATGTGAACACAAAACAGATTTCTTTTTTAATACTGTGCCCACATCTCCTTTTCTCTTGATCTGTCATGCACATACACTTTAGGCAAAGTGTGTTCTCATGTTGTAGTTAATATAGAACATACACTGGGGAAAAACATTGCATGTGTTACATCTGATTTTAGTATTTGGTTGTATCTAACACCAATACCTTGATAATAATATCCGTTACTCTTCTCTCTAGCTGATTTCCAAGTCACAGGCCGATTTCACTTTGAGGATCTACATTTTTGTCATTATAATGTGCCACCCTGTGGCCATATTTTAAAGTATGCCCCTCCTGGGATGTTTAAAATTTGTCAGTGCCGAATGTCCTTAGGTCCAAATAAGGCAACTGCTTCAAGGGTAGAAGCACACAGACATTAGCATCCCTGTGGAACTGAGGTTACATTAGTCTTCTGTTAAGACTGTCTCGCCGCTGCTGCTGAATTACTCAAGGTGTTATCACCTTCTACCAGCAGAGCGCAGTGTTGTATAAAAGCAGTGTTCCTATCATATCGCTTACACTTTGATCTCACTTTTCGTCCTACAGATTGACAGTATGACTCCTCTAGCTAGCAGTGAGCCGAATCTACGGGCTGCTGACATGCTTTTGTCTCTGTGCTTTAACACACAGCCACGGAGGCTCTCTGAACAATTGAATCCATCGAGGGAGAGTTGTTTTGCTTAAAATTGTCGGATGAAAAAGCAACATTGCTTGTGTCCCCAAGCGATGGCCAAGCTGTCAAAGTGTGTTGGGTCACAAAAGGCTACGCTCTCAACACTGTCCCTTTTCTACTTGTCACATGTCGACAGTTACACACATACACTATTTGTGTACAGCGGATTGGCCGGCCTCCACTTATGCCCTTTAGGGCTCTAACTGCGACAGTATGAAGAAAAGTTTGGGCATATTGGTGTGCTAGCTTACATATCCATAAGCGATCAAAATATGTTCTCTTTTAATGTTCTCTTTTAACTTCTAGCTCCAGGGATACATTTTGAATATCATTCTATTATCTCATATCACACATCTCATCTTTTTTGTCCTTAAATCTCTTTCCTCTCTCTCTCTCTCTCTCTCTCTCTCTCTCTCTCTCTCTCTCTCTCCTCGCACAACACACAGCACATTTTGATTCTCAACAGTTTTTTCTCTTGAACACACCCTCCACTCTTATCATCATCACACAGAGCAACATATACGGTTGAGGAACAGATACTACCGACAGCTTTGGTTGCTTTTTACCTTTATGTCCTGTGAAAGGTGCTGGAATACTAACAGTTTGTGCGAAGAGAACAGGGATGGTTTCGAGTTACCCCTCAAGAGTCACCTGTCAGGGGTTTTGTCTCAGGAGAATATGAGTGCATCCTCCTCTAATTGAAAGTAGACACCACTGGGCCAGAAAGAGAAACAGAGAGAACAGGAGAGACGAGGAAGGGGAAGGCAAATGAGACGGAGAGGCAAAAAGGAGCAGACAGAGCTAAAATAAACAATTCCCAGGATGCTGCAGGCCAAAAGCAAATGGCCCTGGGGCTACATGGCCTCTCAGGGCCGTGGCAGAAGCCAGTCATACACATCACATAGCATTACACAGGATGGGGTTACAGGAAAATGTCAGCCGACGCATAAGGAGGAACCATCAGCCCATATGATAATTCGATTGCCTGAGGGAGGTGCAATCTTGCATTCCCACGATTCCTCTCTTTCCACCCACACCCTCTTTTCATTGTATTTTTGAATCCATTATTCTTCCTCAGTTATTTAATGTTTTAAATTATGTTGTTTGCTCTGGTAGCCACGTATATGTAAATGTTCTGTATTATTGTAAACGGAGGCTACTGGGTCCTTGCAATGAGTTTGCTACAGTAAAATTTCTGTGCAGCCTCCTTTTCTTTCCCTATGGGAATTGTATGGGCCATTGGTTTGTAGCATGGCCTCTGATATCTTGATTTACAACCTGACTTGTCAAAACAGATCTCCTCCCCCTTTGTCCTCCTCCACTCCCACTGTTTTTTAATGTAAAAATAATTGTGTCCCTTCCATTCTTGCTCTTGTGATTAAGATGCAATAATTTAGAAATATGAAATGAGTCAACTCATGTCATGTATCTTAAGCAGATGTTTATGGTTGAAAATGTACTGTTTTACATCAGCTCTACAAATTCAAATGTTGTTCTACCTTGTTACTGCATGCTACTTGGAGCACAGAATTGTTGCGCGTTAGTCCATGAACGTGCAGCTGCATATTGTGCACGTGCATTAGATAAAGACAGAGAGAAGGATGGAGAGAGCAAAAGAAAAAGAGAGCGAGAGAGTTCAGCGCAGATATCTGAGTGCGTCTGACAGAGAGGACAGCCCTGAAGGCAGGTCCCAGCCCTTCAGCACCGAAAATGACACATGACTGCTTTGACTTTTGTCATCCCCTGTCTCCCTCCGCCCCCAAACCCAAGCCTCCAACAAACACTGAGGCTAGTAGATGCACACACACATACACACACACTCCCACACACAGTCTCACACTGTATACTGCTTAGATTACATTATCTTTATCCCCAGGACATGAGCCCTCCTTGTTGGATGACATTTGGGCTTGTGCAGCACTAAGGTTACCTTTCTTTGCCCCTGAGTTAAAGATGCCTGTCTGCAGCATGCATTTGAAATGAAGGACAGGAAAAAAATCAGATGAGAAAGATTTCCAAAAGCACTTTGATCAGAGGCATCAACAGTCACGCACAAACTTGTTAAGCAGTATGTAAATTTGGGCTGATACTGAATAAAGTTGCCAGAATGGCATGAATCCATTGTGCTGCGATGATCAAAATAAAAGAGGGCTTCATATGCTGGAGGGCAAGAAAGTCACAGACATGAAGGTTTTTTTTTTCCTTCCTCTTTTTTTTCTACAAAGGGGCTGATGGGATGCAGAGAGGAGAGAAGGAGGGGAGGAAAATGAAAGATAGGGGAAAGCCTGGAAGGATCTCAATCTAAATTAGCCGAGTAGAAGGAAGACTGTGCTGAGTGAGACATATAATTAAAACCAAAGTGATGAAAACATCAGTACTCATTCGTTCACTTGCCAGATGAATTTCTGAAATTGCTACCATGATGATCAGAAGATGTTTCAAAGCTAACGGTAAATCTTAAAGCACACCAATCTCCCATTTACTCTTTACTGGGCTTTCTCTCTCAATTTCTCTCCATCCGCCTCCTCTCTCCCGGTTTCTTTATCCCTTCCTCGTTTCCTCTTTTTTTCCTCTGTCTGACACCCTGAGATGAATAGAGGCTGTCACTGAGACTCTTGTAGCCTGTCAGCTTTTAAACAAACAGTTAGTAAAAGGATTCCTTTCACAGGAAACCTTCCAGTCTGAGGTGAGGTTATCAGCGTTAGCTTGTTATGTCCTGTCAGTGCAAGAAGACCCGCCCTGTCATTGAAGTAAAGGATATGACCTCACGCATGTCCCAGTCTCATGCCTTATCATCAAACCATACTATACATGCATGCTGCTTTGAATCATTGAATTCATAAGATTGGTTTGGTAGCAGTGATAGCACCGTTCTGTGTTTTGTCCTCAATGCTAAAAGTCTAATTTATTCTGGCAGCCTGCGTCTGTAACCAAATGTCCCTGGCAGTTAGAGGGGAAGCATTTTAACTGAGGGCCCTTTCCCTCCCTCCAGTGTAGTGTACATCCACTAAATCTGTCCTCCCGACAACAAATGTCTCTGCACCTAAAAGGCCCCTCAACAAAAACAAGCCTGACTTTTGTGAGAGAGAGAGAAAAAAAAAGAAATCAACCCCCTCAGGTGTGTTCCCTCTCACTCTTCCTCTCTGCACCTGCACTGAGTCTCTCAAGTCCTCCATGTGTCTCTCCACACAATGGAGACAGTGCATAGCCTCTGGCGCCTCTCTCCAGCTGAGAGCCACCTCTCTCCAGAGGACAGGAGAGGGAAACTGCCAGCACTAACAACTGATCCTGGCAGATAAAGGAGCAGATAGCACGAGGAGAGAGTGCCTTGGACAAACCTTGCCTCACTCTGGTCTTCAGGGCTGCTTCCCATAGCTCTGAGACAATGACGATAACAACTGTTTGGAAAAAACACTGCAGATGATGAGGAGGTTGAGCATACTGTACAGTAAGAAGTAAGAGGTTGCGCATACAATAAGAATGTTGATAAATGACCAATGATTGTAGTTACACTTGTTTTGAAACCATATAATTTTTTATAAAGTTACATATTAAATACAAGTTGTCAACAATGTTCTTTCACTTTACATAGACATGAGTTAAACTGCACAGTATTTGAGGAAAACCCCTGATATTGATTCAATTTGTGACCAAAACTGTATCCGTCACCATCAATTGTTTCAGCTCAGGAAACTTTATTATTATTCGTCACATACAATCGCACAGTACAGTGTAGTGAACTTCAATCTCTGCATTTAACCCATTCTAAGCACTAGAAGCAGTGGACAGCCACATACAGCTTCCGGGGAGCAACTTGGGATTCGGCGTCTTGCTCAAGGACACTTTGACATGTGAGCCTTGGATCGAACCACCAATCTTATGGTTAAGGCCTGACCCACTCTACCTCTAAGCCACAGCCGCAAACACAAACCACAAACACAGGGCTGTTTAGGCCTTTTTTAATGTGCTGTAATGTAGTGCCAGACAGGATGACCTAGCACCAGATCACTGTACCACTCACGCTCCTGGGGGGAGCTGACTGGAACAGCAGTTAGGCGAGACGACGGTCGCAGGTCGCCCAGGCCACAGCTGGGAAGCCCCAGGCCCAAGTGTTGACCTGACGTGATTAAGACATCCAGCTGCATGGAGGAAGAGTGCGTGGCAATAGTGTTACACCTGGAGAATTATCTTTTTTTACTAATGCAAACCATGTTTTGTGTAGGAATCCACAAAATAATTTGGCTATTTTACTGTTTTATGAGAGCTGGCTTGGATGTATTTGCATACCTTTTTTCTCTCCTAATTTCTCTTACTGATCCAGTGCGTGTGTGTGTGTGTGTGTGTGTGTGTGTGTGTGTGTGTGTGTGTGTGTGTGTGTGTGTGTGTGGTCTATAAGAGCCAAGCTCCCGGTATTTGTCCTGAGAAAGACCTTGATAGGAATGGGGTCTGAGTGAGAGTGCTTATTTTATTCTCTCCCATGCTGCTGCAGGCTATGGCTGTATTAATGCAATGGCAGGGATCTTTGAAGTTGTGACTTTATGAGACAAAAGCTAATTTCCTTTCCTTTGTTCATTATCGAAAGAGACTTCCAGCCGGGCGGAAAGCATGCTGTGCTAATTATTCCATTCATGAGTCGTCTCTAAAGTATGTAATGGATTTCAGTGGTCCTTTCACAGGTAAGCAGGGTGATATGGCATACACACTAATGTCTACACGCTGAATTGCAGCAATTGTATGTTTTAAATGCATTTAATCCTCACGGGATAAAGATGAACACATGTCATATCTTCATATACAAGATCTACTATAAGCAGAATAGAATTGTAACTTAAGGTTTCCAGGTTGATAGTTGGTTGCAAAGTAAACTCAAAATCAGGACAGATACATAGCTGCACATTCACTCATCGTCTGAACAAATATATCCTCTGCAGACCTATAAGACCAAAACCACTTTGCAACTCATTAAGACCTGGACCCAATTTCACAAATGAGTTTCAGACTTTGTAGGGCCAAGTTAGACATGTGACATAATGGGATTTCCATCTTTCCCTGAACCACAACTTGGCAGAGCATGAAGGGAAATGCAACATTTCACATTTCATCTTCACAGCGTTACCAAGATGCCACCCACAACACCTGAGCACTCCCAATCAGAGAGATGTGTGTGTCCTGCCACAAATGTGCGGTGTGTATCCTGCCACTCAGAGTCAGATCAGCAACAACAAATAGGGGTGTAGTAGCGGTGATACAAGTAAAGCCATATACCTCCTCCACTTCTGCCTGACACCCCTCTTCCTCCTCTTCCTCCTCCTCCTCCTCCTCCTCCTCCTCCTCCTCCTCTCTCCTCTGCTTTGTTTGTGCTCATTTCATTCCGTGTGCAGCCTCCTGGCAGGCAGGTCAAGGTTTACCCTCGCACCACACACCATTTCCCTCACACACCGCCCGGGGGAGGAACACTCGAGGCCCGAGGCAAGGGCAAGCCCAAACAGCTCACACAACATTGCCGCCATCACCACCTCTAACCATACTGATAGGAGAACAGAAATACTGAGCTCAGAATCACACAGTTGGATCCTTGTCTTTTCTTTTTTCCTTTCTTTTTTCCTTTCTTTTTTCCTTTCTTTCACCAATTATACCTTTGCTTTTTTTCTCTTTCTTTCTTCCATGCCCTTTATGTTATTGTACGTTATTGATTTCTGTCGGTAGTAAGGTATATGTCTATTAACCGACAGATTTAATAGAGCGACAATAGAAAGCTACTCATTTGTTCCCCCCGTAGTGTAAGTGTTCATTTTGAGAGTCTGATACTAACCCTGGCTAGGAGCTAGTGCTGGATTTTTAGCTGTAAATGGAAAACGCCTGTGGGCTTTTCATTTTCTGGGCCCAGACGTTCCCTTCATGGTGTCGGAGCCCTTGTGTTCACAGAGTTCATGTTTTGCTGCAGGGCTTCTTTTTTATTTTGTTTTATCTCATAGCTTAGACTAGCAGGGCTTTAACTCCCAGTGGACTCCTGCGTAGCAACAGCAGAGATCAACAAAGTAAGTTTGTTTATGTTGGCTGTGTCCGCATGTTGTCGACTTACACATTTCTCAGTCTCCATTTCCTGCCTCTCCTTGCCCCAGGGGAAAGGAGCCCTCTAATTGGATCTTGTTCTAATTGAGCCTAATACTGGAGCTAACCGGAGTTGGGCCCTGTGGCTAATGAAGAGCTGAATCAAAACTAAGCACTAAAACTTTGGCTGTGCGTATGTGTGTGTGTATGTCTATGGCTGCGTTTTTTGCTCTACATTCTATCATGAATTCATCATTACTTTTTTCAGTCTTTGCCTTTTACCTTATATTGTGTACAGCAAATACGTATTCTTAGACAGGGAATAAGCCTTTGTGAGTTCCATAGACAGACAACAATAGTTTGTCAAGTCATATTGATTTTTTTTGTGACTTCAAGTAAGCGTAAAAACCTTTTTTCAAATTTTGACGTTTCCATTTTCCAATGCGATACTTCAAAATGTGCATAAACATACACTGATGGAAACATGACTACTGAGAGCACTCAGGGGAATGCTCTGAGTAACTAGCTATGTCCCAGTTCAGGGGCTGCTGCCTTCGGGGGCCACAGCCTTCGAAGTCTACCTCGGCTGCATCCACGAAGCCTAACCGAGCAGTCTCTGAAATGAGATGGTCTGGTCTACAGAGCATTTCCTGTTAGCACCAGAATGGAGCCAGAAGTTGTTCTTTTTATTTTAAGATTTAGTCAAGTGTCTGAAAGAGAGAGGAAAATAAGTAATAAACCCTAATGTACATGTGAACATCTCTTGTCTCCAAGACCAGGAGAGCTCCTGTCAGCTCACAGCGGGCTCTCTGAGCAGGACTGGCCGGCCAAATATCCAGCTAACCCCGCAGAGCTAGCTGGCATTAAGCCAGTTTATGGAGCTTCGTCATCAGTTTTTATAACACTGCCTATACGCGACATCTACATAGTTAATTTCTCACCTAAAACATTCTCGGAAGTAAATTTAATGATGAAATAGCAGACGAAAATTGTAAACAAAAACCAAAATCTTGTTTGTTGGCCGTTTGTGTTTGCCTGTGTATTTTTCTGTTTTAGAACTTAGAACAACACAATAGAATAAAGCTCATTTGGCTATAAAAAAGAAAACAAACATACTATGAGTCACTCTCCAATTCATTGTCTATAGCAGCTTCAGACTTTATACTTGATAACATCACAAGTTTGAGACTTGTTCTCTGGTGTGTGGTTTTGAGAGAGAGTAGCTCATGTTCACAGATATTGATTGATAATAATAACATGTTGGAATTCTTAATTTAGGTGGTGTTCCCCTTTAACAGTGAGCTAAGCTGAACTTCTCCGAATAAGTGAACCTAAGTGTTAAACCTTAAACACATGCACGTATACTCACACACAAAGAGCAGATCACGGACAGTGGTGGCCTAAAGGTTAGAGAAGCGAGCTTGGGACCGGGAGGTAACTGGATCAATCCCCAGACTGGCAGGCTAAAATCTGAGGTTCCCTTCACCCCAACCAATCCAGTGGAGCTGCTCAGTGGCCAGCAGATTAGACTGTGGTTGTACTGGGCAGCTTCTAGGTATGAATATGTAACTGTGTCGTTGCAAATGATAAATTGTTCTCAATTGACTTACCTGGATAAATAAAGGTTAAAAAAAATTATGAAAAATGCATTGGCACTCGTTACCTGTAGGTAATAATGTCTACGTTGCAGAAGATTTTACTTTCTTTGCCTGTAGCTAGGCCTTTTCCATGGAAGACATTTTGACCTGTCACAGTTGGAAAAGAATAGATGTATAGAATAATAAAATGAATGATGGCTGAATTCCATTTAGCAGCTTCAGTGTCAGGGTCCTGGTATCGTGCACGGTCGTTCTCTCTCTCACACTGAATAGAATGGAGCCATCATTAATATTATTAGTAGCATCTGTGCTTTTCCTACTAACAGACAATCAAAATGTCAGCTGAGAAAAAGGTCTTTGTGCCTTGTGTGATCATCTACATACAAAAACTGTTGTCACCGCAGCTCTGTAGCTGGATGATACTGTCTGGTCATGGTTTCTGGTGCTTTGCATCAATACCACTGTGCCCTTGCTCATAAACGTACTATAACGTTAGACACTGTAGCCCTGATGAAAACCCATTTCCAAAGGATTGATTTTTCTCACTTATTCTCTTTTCCTCTGTCACATTAAATGCCAATCCATTGGATATAAATGAAACAAGCTAAGCTTCAGTGCTGCAGTTTCAACAGTCAAATAGACAACAGAGAAATGGAAATGAATGATGTCAAGGTTTTCTGCTAGAGGGCTAGAAAAGAAAGTGTCACTTAGCTGGAGGCAAGAGAGAATTTTTCTAGCCCTCTAGCAGACTTTTTTATATTTGTACCTATCTGCAAATCATCTTCCCTCTTCCATTTAAAACGGACACGTGTACAATGTGAGTAAATATACCAAAGAGTCATCATACATCGGTGTCCACATGTGTTATTTAATTTCAGTCTCCAACATATTTCCCAGAGGTTTTGATTTAGTTTGCATCCACATGTCACAATTTAAGTCTTACCAAAAGACAAGCTGGTGATCTGTCTTTTTTAGTAGCTCACTGAAACAGATTGTAAACCAACAAAAGGCTCCATATGGGTTTTGTTTTTATCAGGGTCAAACACAAAGTAAATCACACACATAAAGCACAAGTTATTACATATTTATTGGACACCGATAGCCAAAAGAGGGTTATAGTCCCCAATTAATATTTTTTAAAAGTGGAAAGTGTGTATCTTAGCAGAAGTAAAAACAATTTAGATTTGACTGTTTTTCTGGTTTGACATAAGTAGTTTTTAGCCTGTGCAGAATTTGGCACTTATAGACAGCCTAAATACATATGGCTCAACCATACTTACTTTTTAATTAGCAATCTACTTAGCTGTCTTAGTTATTATGATTACAAGTCCATTTTACACCTTCTTTGCATGGATCTTGAAAGTTATTTTAAGGAGTATTAGCTGGCAAGACGTGTTAGCTCCAGGTGTTGCTACTGTGAAGCAAACTGTTAGCCAGTTGGTACCAGAAATAAACATGGCAAGAGTAAAGTGTGCACTTGGAGCATACACTTCAACTTTATTTTGAACCCAGCATCGCATCTCTGCTTTCAGAAAATCTAGCTTGTAAATTGTAATGGGCACTGCCATAACATAGCTGTGGTCAAGCTTTCAATTGGCCACATATGCTTCAAATCCATCCATCCATCTCAGCTTTGTACCATACAAAGTGGTGATTGGAAGCTGGCATTATTTAATCTTGATCTCCAGATTGTGATGTCTTTCTAAGCAGTTGCTGTGTAGTTGGAGGCCTGCGGGGCACAAACCAATGCTGCATAGTGTTGGTGACTACCACCAGAGGGGGTTGGGTGGAGACACAGCACTCCAGGTGGGCCGAGTTGCACCCCCTCCTCCAGCACTCTGCAATGTCTCGAGAAGGAGAGCATGGTAAATGCTTCCAGAGCAAATACAGCCTTCTAAACCTCCTGCCTCAAGAATATAGCCCAAAGGCCAATAGGAAGATTGGAAACAGATGAAAGAGTGGGGCTCTTGGTGGCTCTTATGAAACCCTGCTGGATGAAAGAACTATTTTTGTTCCATTTTTTTGGGTATGAACATTTGGACATGTATAGACCTGAGAGTATACTATACGTTTGTGTGTGTGTGTGTGTGTGTGTGTGTGTGTGTGTGTGTGTGTGTGTGTGTGTGTGTGTGTGTGTGTGTGTGTTTCATACTCATTCAAGAGAGAGATTGCATTGCCTGAGTAGCCCTGCAGCTCTTGTCTTATTTGTTGACAGTATTAAACAAATGGTCAGAAAGCCCATTACTCAGGGGGGATTGAAGTGAAATCGTATGTGTGTGGATATGTGTGTGCTGTGTGTGCATAACCCCTCCCTGCCCCTGCAGGTTTCTCTGCAACCTGATCTCACAGAATTCCATGAAATGAACACGGCCCCTTAACTCAAAATCTGTGACAGTTTCACGGAATCGCCGAAAATTCCGTGACGGGCCCACGGATGCGATGCCTATGTAAGTCAATGACAGGCATCATCCGTGGTCTACGCACAGATTCCCTGATCACAGCATGTTTCTTTCTGCCAGTTGGGCTGCGGCAGAGAAGCTGTATAGCTTTGCTATTATTGGTATTTTTAGCCCAATAACCGCTGTTTTAATCAACATGTATTCACCAGATCGTATCATGGTTTATTTGTATTTCTTTTAATGTTATTATTTCGGCCAGGGAAGCTGGATGGCTTTGTTGTTTATTTATATTTTTAAAACTATAACGCTACATCTAGCAACATTTAGATGTCTGTTCTGGGTGGTAACCTGGATGCACGGCCATATTGGAGGCACTCAGTGTAAACAACTGAATGGAGTAATGGAGTATTGTGCACTTTGGATACTTTAATACTTTATGTCTAAACAACAGAAAAGCTCATCAAAACACGTCCAAGATACAAAGGCATGGAAGGACTTGGACCACAAAAAAAGGCATGATATTTTGAGAAATTACAGTTTACTGGCAGTGCAGATCCCTACAAGTTGGCTCCCTCTTCTTGGATCCATGGCGACCCGGTGATTCTTCCTTCAGTTGCATATCCCTGATATAGTCAACTACCTGGTTTTCTCGCCGAGCCCATACACAGCGGAAGACCTTAAATCCTACAAAAGTTTGGAGGCTTATAACCAGATGGTGTGTGGATGGGTGAGGGAGACGTAGTACGTCATTAACGACCGTTGTGTTGTGAAGGCCAAAGTAAGTAATGCAATAACGTCTTTAATTAACCTAACCTTAACTGTATGATATCATTGTGATACTCAAGGTGTAGCCAAGTGACTCTCAATAGTTTTTTTTTCAATTCAAAGACCGAACAAGACAGAGTTTTCCCTCGTAGATCCTGGTTGAGCTTTGCCAACCACAAGCACCTCCTTTCCTCTGATAACTTCTGACATTCCTCTCCCTGGTTTTTAATAACTTTTGGAAGTCGATAATATTCCAAATGTTTTTCTCGGTCTGACCTATTGGTACAACCTAAAACACGGCAATAATTAACCATTTTCCTTATCGCCGTTCGGGATCTACTTCAGTGCCTGTGCTTTGTTGTGATGTGGAGTACCTCCGACATGACGACTTCGGGTCTGATGACGCGTCTGATGACGCGCCGTGAAAACCCTCTATTAAGTGCACAATACTCCATTACTCCATTCAGTTGTTTACACCGAGTGCCTCCAATATGGCCGTGCATCCAGGTTACCACCCAGAACAGACATCTAAATGTTGCTAGATGTAGCGTTATAGTTTTAAAAATATAAATAAACAACAATCTGGTGAATACATGTTGATTAAAACAGCAGTTATTGGGCTAAAAATACCAATTATAGCAAAGCTGTACAGCTTCTCTGCCGCAGCCCAACTGCCAGAAAGAAACGTGCAGTGATTAGGGAATCTGTGCGTAGAGTCACGGAAATTTCGGCGATTCCGTGAAACTGTCACAGATTTTGAGTTAAGGGGCCGTGTTCATTTCACGGAATTCTGTGAAACCAGGTTGTTCTCTGGGGTTTCTTGTCACCCTATGTCTTGGAGGTGAGAGGGTGGGTGATAATTGAACACTCCCTGGCACTTTTAACAAATGTATTGAAAGGAGGAATCGAAAAACCTGTTAATGAGATTTCCCCCCCAGGCAGCGCTCAGGGTTATTATTCTTATAATTTTCTTAATCTAATGAGTTACTCAGTTTATTTTCAAATGTATTTCACTTATTCGCCCTATAGCTCTCCTGTTTTATTAGCCTCTGTTTCTCAGCAGCACAAACTTTATTAATAAATCAATTTACAATGCTTTGGAGGAGGCCTCTATTGAGACCTGAGAAGTCAGGATCTTTCAAAGCAAACCAATGGTAAGACAAGGACTCAGAGCACAGTGTAAATGATGGAACAGCACTGGCCCCGTACCAAGGTGCACATCTTTGTACTTGGGTTTTTTTATTTACCTCACAAGATGGCTCCTGGCTTAGGGAATTGACCATGAAAATGGCTGCTCTCTTATGCCTGCAGCGCTCTATATAGATTGGAGTTTTTTATGTGGCAGTCAGGCTGCTGGGATATACACCCAAGGGGATGTGCTCTCATTAAGGACAGTAGCTCTGGGCACTTTTGCATTGCTTCCTGTGGCCACTGACCTCCTTTTCACCCGTGGGCTTGCAGCTACACCACAGCTCTGCTTCTTGGTCTCCCTGTCACTCCCAACAACACCCTGGAGTTGTCACATGACTCAAGTGACTCCTGACCTGCTTGGCCTCCTAAAAAACTCTCCCCTCCTGTCGGCGAATAGGTTAGAATGATCACAGACAGCATAAAGGGTCACATCCCCCTTCCAAATAGTGGTTATGTCCTTGGGCTTTTGAAGGAAGAATCCTGGGAGTTGACAGTGTCAAGACATCGTGTCAGAAATGTGTCATCTTAAAGCAGAACAGCTGCAATATTATGTATGTGGAAAAAGTTTGAGTTCTCCAGTTAAACTATCACACCATATATTTCTTCTACAATAGTCACTGAGAGCAAATTAGTGATAGAAGGCACCTGTCTTACTGGACCTTTACTGTGAGTTCAGGCAAATATTTGCTGCTTGAATGGATAACACAATAATAACACTGCTTCGTCGCAGTCCTCCCTAAGCCATTTTTGCAGCCATTTCCTCCATGTTGTGGTTCATTTTAGCCACAAGGCAAACTAGCTTGTGAAGAGCACCTAAAGGTGATCTACGATCCAGACTAAGGTAGTTAATCATTGATCAAAAAAACATTACTGTGGACTTGGGGCATTAAAGTTTTGTGCCTGAAGTGTGCAGAGAAATATCAATATAAAATCCCCCTGATCTTTTTAATTAAAGGCTTAAAGCCTGTTGCTCTCTGTTGCTGTTGTACTTGAACACAGACTTTAAAGCATCCTCATTTTCATTGTCCATTTTAGGAAAAAACAAATGAGAAAAAAAAGTATTCCACATACACAGTATTAGTACATGTAAGATGTGATTTTAAGAGGTAGGCTGTGGGATGGCCCCGCTCGGCTGATTAGTGGATTGAGATATCAGACCAGTTCTCATCAGCACCATCCTGCAGGCAAAACAATTTTGTCCTCCACTAGTAAGCAATTAGATTATATTCAAACACACTTACACACACAGAGAGCCTCCACAAAACTGTATTCCCCCTATGCAGCATTCTCTCTTCCTCAGTATGTCACTTGCTTCCTCCATATGTGTGAGTTTTTGTTAACACAAGGATGTGAGGAGACACACACACACACACACACACACACACACACACACACACACACACACACACACACACACACACCCTGTAGGTATAAGGTTCCAGTTGGTATATCTCTGTCTCTAAGCCCCAGTTTGATGCCCTAGTCTCATGGTATCCAACCCCCACTCTTTATGCATCCCCTCAGGCTCCTGTGTGTGTGTGTGTGTGTGTGTGTGTGTAATATGGCTACTGAACCAAGAGGGCATTGTTTCTCTCCAGCGGGGTTTCATAATTGAACGTTCACATTTATGCACTCATTCAAATGGATAGGCCTAAAAGTAGAAGTGAGCCATGTAACCATGTTCTACACTTGAATTATCCACGGCAAAATTGAAACTCAAGATGGAACTCGAGATTATTGTTGTGAGGTATCATGCACAACGCCTACATGCGGAAAACATTTTGGTGGATGCACATGCTGCAGATAATAACATGCACATGATTAGACTTTTCACAGGAGGTGCAAACTCCAGTCAGCCTGCATCAGGTTGTGTGTTTCTTAGGCACATGTGTGAGTGAAGCAGGGAAGAGAAAAGACAGCGGGCAGCAGGGACAGACCCGTCAGCCACTCAGATCACATCAGGTCTGTCGGGACACATTGGAGCACAGAGAGCCTGATGGGATATGCCCCCCAGGGGTGCGAAGCAGGCCAGATGACATACAGACACAGGGGCAGGCAAAGAAGGAAGGAAGAATAGATGATGGCACATCCTGCCTTTAACACACAATATATTCCAATAACATGCATACAATTATGAATAGTAACCATGACTAAATAATGTGCTAATTATACAGTAACACCATAGCATCACTGACAACACCTACATACAATCACACATACTCCTACCCCCAGCACACACTCACAAACACACATGAATGCATGCTCAGTGATATCGCCATAAACATGTAGCCTGGATCTCACACCAGATAACCTACATCTTAAACAACATGGCACACATGCAAATGTGAAGGCATGATGTTTGTGAGCTGCACACGATGCATATGCTTCTCCGTGTGGGTAAATGCACAGACACGCTTGGGTACATATGTCCGCGGGGACAAAACGGGAAATAGACACTTCTCTACATGCCTGTTTTTTAATTGGGGCATTTATTGTTTTATGGTGGTGTTTACTTCATTAAATTAAGGCACATTTAAAAAATGCAGCATGTTTCAAGGTTTATATAAGCAAAATTATGCTTTCAGCCATTAAGTTACAAATTAACATATCTTTATGACTGTGGGATATGCCAGTTGAAGATGCTTTTACATTTTCACACTAATCAACTTGACTTTAACATGTTGGATTTCAGTTTGATTTGCTTTCATCACAAATATTGTTTCCCCCCTTGGCTGTGTGTGTCGGCACGTGTATTTGAGTGGAGCTGTGTGTGTGTGTGTGTGTGTGTGTGTGTGTGTGTGTGTGTGTGTGTGTGTGTGTGTGTGTGTGTGTGTATGTATGCTTGTGTGCTTCAGTTAGTTGTCCATGGCACCTTCATGTCACCTCAACTGTTCTATTTCTTAGTAAATCACATGTGTGTGTGTGTGTGTGTGTGTGTGTGTGTGTGTGTGAGAGGGGGGTGTTACGAGGACAAAATGAACTAATGTTGAATATTCCGTATTGGTTTTACTGTAATTCTTTTCTAATTCTTAGTTTATTCAATTTCAACTCCTTGAGGCTGGTAGGTATGGAAATGAGGTCTGTTCTTTTTTTTCTTTTTTTTTTTGCCTGTGTAAATTGCAGCTATCACCTCAAGCCTTTTGAACAAGATTACCCAGATGGCCTTGCGTGGTGTGCCTGAAGTTTTATTTTCCTCCTTTGCCTGCTTTTCCTTTTTGGCTGCAGGGAGCTGGGAAGCCTCCTGAAGACTCTGGGCGAGGCCAGGAGGCAGCAGCTGTGGCAAAGAGAGATCTGGGGGAAGAAGAAGAAGAAGAAGAAGAGTGAGTTGGGGAGGGAGCGCTGGGGGGGTGGATGAGACTGGTGCAGGGGGCGGGCGTTGTTGTGTGCGTGTGTGTGTGTGTGTGTGTGTGTGTGTGTGTGTGTGTGTGTGTGTGTGTGTGTGTGTGTGTGTGTGTGAAAAGAAGGGGCACTAAAATTAAAGCTGAGAACACCAGCTATTATGAACACTACCCCCTACCTGGCTTGGCGGTCAAAGGAACCGGAATAACCCTTGGAGTATTCAAAGAGGGGGCTGGTGGAGTGGGTACGCTCTGGATGGGACAGGAAGAACTTGGGGGGTGCGTATGTGAACATGTATTTGGAGTAAGGTGTTGTTTGCAGATATAGCGAAGTGTGTCCTAGTGTAAACACAGCATTACCACATTGTCAGTCACATTAGCAATACTTACAATTCAGACAGCTGGAATCACACCCTTAAATGGCAGGATTTGGTGAAAAGCATGATAAATAGCAACCTCCTGCCCAGGTGATCATTGTTGTGCAAGTGGTGGGATTTGTCATTGGGTTTCCACTCACCATGCCCTGGACATAATCTGCTGCTGGTTTTCTGCCCCAAGGAAGAATATGATTTTAATACATTAAGGTGCAGAGAGATAGAGAATTATGCAGACCTGTTTATTATTCTAACATGCAACAGCCTCCATCCACACTAATCTCCAAAAGAACACACCCAACACCCAGATTGCTGATCTTGGCTTGGAGGCAACAGTGAAAGGAGATACTCACCTGAGATAAGGTGAGGAGAGGATCAGGAGGAGCTGCATATATCACTTATAATATACTTACAAAAGCATAATATTGGAGGAAAAGCTGATGGGAGACAGTGATGTTCCACTTCTTCTTCTAAACAAGACACCCATCTAGAAGACATTACCTTTTATTTAGTGCACACAATTGCAGGTGAAGTATTGTTTGTCAGAATTCTGAATATAGTTGTTCATAGCAGTGACATAACAAAACAAATGTCCCAGCATGGTTAGCCTTTTCCCAATACTGAAGTGTGTCAAAATCCCTGTGTTATTTCAGCAACAGCTTTTCACATGCTGCTGCCAAATAGTCAATAGTAGGCTATCACTGTTTGTTTTCACTCCCTCCATTTGTTTGTTTTGTTAAGGTTTTGCTCTCCATCATAATGAATCACTTTTTTCATCTTGTTCTTATTTATTCTTAAGGCTGGAGGTAGAATGTGATGGTTGATGAGGGGCTGAAATGAACTGAGCCTTAGCCTTAGCCCGGGGGGTGGCGCATATCTTAGCATAAGTGATGGCCGACCTGAGGGCTAGAGCCTAGCTGAGAGCGCCCTCAGGACAGCAACTCTGACAGATCATGTATTTATAGGTCTGTTGAAAGACCTCTATTGTGTCCCACATAGCCTCAGAGCATGTCTGTCCTCTGTATTATAATAAAGCCGCTGGCCTTACCGCTATGATGGATGGGTGGCCCTCGAATGGCAAGCTCCAGAATCATTAGAGCACTCCTAACATACAGGTCCACCCATGTGAAAGGATGGTGCAGGAAGGGGTGCTACCGGTGAGCAATACAGTACAGTTGAGACCTTTTAATCAAGGATAGGTAGCCCTTATTAATTCTCAACCAAGAGAGGGAGGGAGTGAGAGAAAGGAGGAATGGAGTGAGGAAGGGGGCAAGCTTGCTGATGTTTTTGCCAAAGGATACATTTGCAATTATCTCAATGGCTTAAAATGCCCTCCAGGCATTTTCAGTACAGGTTAGAAATGTGGCACCTATAGCATTTACAGGCAGCTTCACTGGTTAGATTTCATTGCTGCTAAAAATCTCACCAAAGCCAGCATTCCATCACACTTCCACCGTGCCATACATCGTCAGTGTAAAAATGTGTCACCGTGAAGGTAGAACTTAGCCCAGCATATATATTAGGAAAATTTTGGAGAAACTATTTAAAAAAACAGAAAAGAAAAACAGAACTTGCTTGAATATGCTCTGCAGCATCAAAAAAAAAAAGAAAACAGCTTGACTTTTCTGCGCCTTAAGCCTCACAAGCAGAGTGGTGTTTGAGCTGTTTCCCAATCTCATGTTCTTCTGTTACCTCTGGAGTAGAATATAAATGATTTCCTCTCAGTGTACAGTGTATGCCAAGGGGCCTGCAGCGACCATAGTCCGGTCTAAAATTCCTCACTGCAAGCACTCCATAACTCAAGGCCTGACTGATAAATAAACAATGGAAAATTCAGCATGTTGTGGAGCACTACTGTAAATCCTCCACTTGGAGCACTGTCACACATTACAGCCCAATCACCATGAGGTGAATAGAATAGAGGGTCTGATGAAGGTTGTGTGTAAAATCTGCTGTTCAACCTTACGACAGAGGCAATCAAAGTGTAGCCCTTCTATAATATGGTGCAGGATACAACACTGTACATTATTAGTGGAAATGTACACTCTCAGGATCTTTAATAATTACTCATAAGAGTAGACATTTACATTTAATAAAAAAGAGTTAACACAACTAGGGTGGTTAGCCGTTTCGTTCCCTTACACTTTCTTTTTTATTCAAGGGGCACTCACTTGATTTTACATGTCCAAGTCAAATTTAGCAATCATGGAGAGTACTATATAGCAGAACAGTTGTATAATGTCTACTGTGGCTCTGGAGAAGCTTTGTCAATTGGGACAAAATTACTCGGATGATCACATCTTGGGCTTAGGGACAACTGATTTTTTTGCCATGCTGGCAGTGATGGCAATGTTGGTCTGTCGGTTTGGTCACCACTTTGGTCAAGACTGAAATATCTCAACAACAATATGGTGGATTGCAATGCAATTTTGTACAGACATTCACGAAATGCCACCAACAGGTTGACACTTTTGTTTTTTAGTGAAATATCTCGGCAAGTTGGCAACTATTGGATACATTTTCCGTACAGATATCCAGGGTACCTACACGATGATTCCTAGAGAATTTGGTGATACCCTGATCTTTCAACAGGTCAATGTTTTCACTTATCCAGCTAGTAATTGCATAGAATTTTGTACAGACATTCATGGTTCCCAGAAAATGTATCCTAATGGTGTTTGTGATCCCCTCACTGAGTTTGACATGTATGGTTTTGAGTGAAATGTCTCTACAGCTTTTGGTTGGAAATTTCCTCAGGATGAATTGGAATAACTTTGGTGATCATGACTTTTCCAATACTTTGTTTTGTGACCAATTGCTGCAAAACTAATGACTTTCCATCAGCTTCAGCTGTAGGCCTACTTCATGTTTATTGGTAATTAGGGAAATTTCAGCATGCTAATGTATTAAACTAAAATGGTGAACATGGTAAACATTAAACATCCTAAACATCAGCATGTTAGCATTGCCAATGTGAGCATATGTTAGCATACTGACATTAGCATTTAGCTTAGAGCACTAGTGTGTCTAAGTAGCTACAGCCTCACAGAGCCGCTAGCGTGGCTGTAGACTCTTGTCAGTCTTTTAACATTATGGGAAGTGTAGGATCCAGTGTTTTTGGAGCTTGACCATTACAAGGGACTAAAAGTCAGGATACTCAGGTTCTGCTGCATTGATTTTGACAGTAAGCTTCTTTTTAAATATGTTTCTTGCAAGTGCAAGACTAAATAAGTACTCTTTTAAAATAAAGTTATTAAAAGTGGTGTGCTGATACAATTTCTAAGGAGTCACAGAAACTATATTAGAAAATTAGAAAAGAAATGCTCTTGTGAATGAAAAAAGGTTATTGTTGACTTTTGTCACTAACCATCCACCTCCATCATTTCTTCACTATCAAGAAAGAATATCTTGTATGGCCGAGCTGACAAAACCAACATGGACATTATCAGAGCGCACTTGGTTACAATCTGTCATACATTAAAAGTGGATTATTACAAGTTGCCTTAGGCTCCTCCGAAATAAAATAAAAACTTGGGGGACGTTAAGGATTATGTGTTAATGTGGTAGTCTACTGCAGAAGCAAAAGGAACAGGTATTTCTCTTTTGCATGCATCTTCTCAAGCAAGATCAAGCCCAAGAACCTGTTAGCACAGGTGCTGAGCTCCACTTTTTGAATTTAGATTGGCTCCATTTTACATTAAGATTTGAATTTCTATAACTCAAGCAAAGCCACTGTGACATATTATTCTACTAGCTAGAGTCCATTTGAGATATTATCCTACCAGTGGTGGTCCATCTAAGAACATTTAAAGCCCCAAAGACTGAGCAGGCATTCATCACACAGATTAACTAATTTCTCCACTCGAAATGATGGCTCGAAATATGTGGCCATTATATTATAATAAAGGTATTTATGAGCCTTCAATCTCACAGCCTTACTATGAGATATCTTTGAAAATTTGAAATCAGCTCCTGAGGCTTAGGGAGGAGGAGAGAGAGAGAGAGAGAGAGAGAGAGAGAGAGAGAGAGAGAAATGGCAAGGGAGAGATGTGGGAGTTGTGTTGCTTTTTTGCCACGGGTTACATTTATAATTATCTTGCTGGCATAAAATGGCCAAGGGGCTTTTTCAATAAAGGTAGGAGGCACCTACAGTACAGAATATAACCTACAGATCAACACAGAACAACAGAGAGGGCAGCAGACAGAATAAGACTAAATCCAGAGTACTAAGTATATTGTATAAGTATACTAAGTATATTGTATAAGTATACTAAGTATACCAAGTGTATTTAGTTAGGACATATCGCTATAGAAGTGAGCACTGTGAGGGCCGATGATTGGAAGACGAGGTAAATGAGTCCATCCACTGACCTTCACTAGTGGTGAGTAAGCAGAGCCTGGGGAGCGAGGGAACGATGGCCACGGCCACTTTCTCCAGGCCCTTCTCTGCCTTTTGATGACTGGAAATAATCACTCGAGAGAAAGCGAGTGAGAGGGACATGATCACAGACACACCACAGAAGAGCGGAGGATCTCAAATTACTTTATTCTCCTCAAAACCCCTGTCCTCTAAATGACTGGAAGTCAGCTCCTTATTACCATTCATCTTTTCTCCAACAGGCTGTGTCCGGAGAGAAGGATATCTCTAATTCCTTTTCAAGTTTGTCTGAATCCAGGAAGTGAGAAGAGATAGGGCTGGACAGGGTCTCATTATACTCAGGCTGCCCCACAGGTAACAAACTTAAAAAAAAATCACATAGTGTGCACAAAAAGTACAGCTGTTACACATGTTCATTCTCTCTCTTACACCCCCCCCTTACCATTTTATTTTAGGATTTTTTTTATGACCATCCACTGGGATTCATACTTGCTACCCAGTTGTCAATCATTTCCACTGTAAAAATCTTTACAGACACATGTTTATAGGAAGTGGACTTTTACAGGTTTAACAATTTTTGTCTGTAGCTTTATATTTATTGTACAGAAATGAGAGTGATATTAAACTTCTCATTTAACTCTCGGCAAGAAAGCAAATACGTGTTTTTCCGAATGTCGAACTATTTCTGTGAAATCTTTGCAAGTTAATGAAAACGAAACATTTTAAATATTGATCAGGTAGTCTTTTGTTCATTTGAAATGATCAATACTGAGAATTTGTGGAAAATCTGAAAATCCATAAGTGATTTATCGCCCCCAACACTTGAATGCTGATCTAAACTTATTTTAAGTCTGAAAACTCTAATAGTTTTATTGTTGATGTGTTTGATGCCTTCTCCATGAATACTTTGATTTCATGATGAAGAGCAAAGCACTGCTGTGTACCACTCACAGTTGCACCTCTAGCCTATGAGAATAACAGTCAGTCAAAAGGGAATCTAGGGCAAAGAGGCCTGAAAGGGAGACATATAGCATAAACCGTAGATAGCCAAAGAAAGTGGAGATTCTGCCAAAAGGGATGAAGACAAGACGACAGGGCTCCGTGTGGGATTTCACTTTGGATTTTGGCCCTGCAGGGATATGTGGAAGCACAACTGACAGGACTTGCGTGGAGAAGTCGGCTCCATTCAATATAACTAAGTAAAGAATGCCCCATGTAGTCACTGATGCACCAGCATAAATCCTCCAAGGTACAATATTGCCTTGGTAAAGTTAGCTTTATCTCTCTGGTTGTGGAAAGCTAAAACACTACATAATGTAAAAGATGTTGTTTCTTGTTTGCCACTGAACACATAAAGGATGCTCGAAAGAATCTTACGAGGTAAGATAGATGCAGTGAATTAAAATTTGAGGAATTGCCATCTCACTTAGCAGACACGTGAAAGCAGCGGTGTAAAAACAGCGAACACACACCATGACAACTTTAGTTGAGATTTATTTCACATTTTGTGCTACATTCCTCTTTACTCAAATCTAGGGAGCGTAGGTGGGTCAGTCATCTTAGAAATACTATATATCCAACTTCATATCAATATGTGCTACACGTAAAAGTGATCTTGGAGTCGGTTGTACATTAAGCTTTAATCTGTTCAGTCATGTTAGAGGCAACAAATCGCTTTAAAAAGATTCAATGTAAAAAACACAAACACATATACAATGAAAGGAATTTACAGGTCATGACTCAGGGGAATATTATGCTCCAACTAAAAAAATCCCAAGTTAGCACATGGGGGTTAGTAGTTCATACTACACAATGAGGCAAATGGTGTGACGTAATAATTTACTGAATTATTTTCTGTACTGCGTATGGATGGGTCTTTGATGTTTAATTTTGATGATACTAATGTCAACTATATTTCATGGCATAATCTAATAAAATAACTTTCATCAAAGTAAAAAAAAAAAACACTTCATTGGTATCATAATATTCAACATCATGTTAGTTGTGAAAAAAGATGCTTTGTTGAAACTAACTGTTTATGACAACTTAGACATTCTGTACTGTAAGCAACACATTAGTGACCTTTTTACAGCGAGGGATAAGAACAGACTTTGCCAATTTGCCAGTGAGACATCAAAATCAAGTAATTGGTGACACGCTATGCAACATACTACGTAAGCAATAAAAGCCTTCTTTTAAATTTATATGGGTATAATAGAAATCATATTCAACCTAATGTAGGCTCCAAGTTTTAAAACAAACTTTTGTTTGGGGATCCAGCGTATATAAATCCTTTTTAAATTGGGTTATGGGGGCTAGACATTCACAAATGTCCGTGCAATCTCAAACTTATCAAATGTCTTGTATCTTCTTATGGCAAAAAAATCTCCTGTTGCACCTCATATTTATTCTCTAGATGGTTCTCAAGTTTAAGAAAACAAAAACATTAACAAGGAAAACGGAGAAAAACAGAGTCCACAGAGCTCTGCAGCATTGAGCGTTTGGACGCCACAGAAAAGTCTAGCACCTCCTGCTGCTCGGGAGGTTTCTAGTCCAGCTGCTCCTGCTTTATCCTGTTTGAATTGGATCCTCGCTGACTCGTCCTCCTCAGTTCCCTCCTCAGGACATACTCGCTGAATTGGGATGAGTCCACGCCTCCACCACAGGAGCCGGCGATCTCGAAGCCACGTTGTTGCAGGCGCTCTAGAACCTGGAAAAGGTGGAATGGGATAGAAGGGGGAAGATGTTAGTGGCAATACAGGACATCAATCACAGAGGGAAAAGCATCATTAGCATCCTGCATTAGTACTCTGATGACAGGCAGTGCTTACTCATATATCTTTGATAGTCAGTGCCAACCTGGTCAAGATGCCCGATACATCATTCATGGAGGTCTACCAGTCCCAAATAAAACATAAATGTAACCTCTAACCTTTTGTTTACTACTGGAAAGCACAGAACCATCCAAAACTCTATCTATATGCTGCAGAGTTAGTGCTAAGTAAAGCATTGGAAACAGCTCTGGGAGTAATACGGCCTGTTACGGGAATTTGGATGAGACTTTCACAAGACTTTCACAAAACCAAGAACCTCTCGTTTTTCCTCATGCCTCATTTTAATTGTTTTCTGGTGTATGAATGTGTGTGTGTGTGTGTGTGTGATCTTGCAGCCTTGCAGACATCTACAGACGTATCCGGGGGGGCTGTAGGATCACATTCCATCGAAGAGGCCCCAGGGAGCAGTGAGGCTTTCTCTCTGCCACTTGGCCCAGTGTGGGCTGCTCAGCAAAACCCCCGCTCCCCATTTCTCTCCCAGCCCCCAAGCCCAAGCCTCCGCCAAAACTACAAAGGTCCCCCTACTGCTGGCAGCTCTCTCTACCCCCCTTCCTTCTCTCCAAACCCCGCCCTGCCTCCATTAGCCGCAGATACAGCATCCACCGCCGGCGTGCTTTAATAACCAAACAGGATTATGGGCCCTGCCTGGGGACAACCTGTCAGGGAGCATGCTCACTCTCTTGCTTGCTCTCCACGACTCACACACTTTAGAGACGGGTTTGTTTGTGTGTTTTTTGGGAGGGAGATGGAGATTTGACTTCCTCAAATGGAGACACAGTCCAAATTATTGTGAAATCTTTTCAAATATGCCTCTCCTCCATTGCTTATTGATGCGTATCTGAGGATTTTACCATCAATGAATTAGTGGAATATCAATATCTAACAAGGGAAATACAATATTGCCAACTACATGCTGAAAGATGAATTACATTTTTTTTTTGGAATGTAGAAGTTTTCCCTTTAAAGTCTTGTTTTAGTCTTCAAAATATGGTTTTGGCTAGAACCCATTATGCCTATGAAAAGTTTTGTCATAGTGTTGCTCCCCTAGAAATCCCTTTCCCAACACCACAATAGTAAAGGATGTTTTTCAACAAAAATAACCTCATATAGCGAGACTACTTCTCTAACTTTGCTTTATTTTAGTGAAGAACTACCACTACCATGCACAGCCTCAAAGAATTGCTGGTATTCAACTTCATGCAGGAGTCTTGTGGATCTGCAGAACTACTATTTGATAAGAAATCTTACTAAAATGTGTTGTACTGATTTGTTTCTTGAATGTAACAAACAAAAAAAAAAAAAAAAAAAAAAAATATATATATATATAAATAAAGTTGCTTGGCTTTATTTTCATTTTAAATTGAGCATCGATCCAACAACCCTCTAAGACACTCGGGGGAATACTCTTATGTGTAGACATCAGATGATTCCTCCGAGTGTCTTAGAGGGTTGTGAAGTTTTTCACCATATCCTGAATTGCTCACTTCCTCTTTCTGTCTGCCAGTTTCCCCTCAGTTTGCACAATCATGTGACTCTCCACCATGATTCAAGGTGTCAGCCATCCCCTTACTGAACGGGCTGAAATCCATCATTAAGCCATTTACTGTCCCTTCTGCGCAGCTTGGCCCTGATGCCCATATCCAAGGGAAAGTTTAAAACAATCAAAATGACTCAATTTAATTGTATGTGTTTTTCTTCCACATGGAACACATGCAACATACAGTGGTGCGAGTGCTACAAAGGGATGCATGGTATTAAAGGTCCCATGGCATGAAAATGTCACTTTATGAGGTTTTTTAACATTAATGTGAGTTCCCCCAGCCTGCCTATGGTCCCCCAGTGGCTAGGAATGGCGATAGGTGTAAACCGAGCCCTGGGTATCCTGCTCTGCCTTTGAGAAAATGAAAGCTCAGATGGGCCGATCTGGAATCTGCTCCTTATGAGCTCATAAGGAGAAAGGTTACCTCCCCATTCTCTGCTTTGCCCGCCCAGAGAATTTGGCCCAGCCATGAGAGAGAGACATCATGGCTTTCAAACGAGCAAAGTGGCAGTTGGTCAAGGCCCCCCCCACTTGCCACCTTGCCCCCCCCTCTCCTCCTCAATAGCTACAGACACAGAAATGGCACATCCTAAGTAAAGCTCATTGTAGGACTAGCTCTAGTGGCTGTAATTCTGCACCAAGGCTGAATTTCCAGAAAGAGACTTCAGATACAGTATTAGGGGACCACTAAGGCCTATATAAAAGAGACTTCAGATACAGTATTAGGGGACCACTAAGGCCTATATAAAAACATCCAAAGAGCACCATGTCATGGGACCTTTAAAGCTGACCATCCACAAGCTCCGAAGCCAAATTAAAAAAATCATTATTCCAGTCAGATCACAGAGAAGTAAAGATGATGGTAGACTTGTGTAATGATGGCTTGCCAAATTGATGCTTTGATATACTCATCAAAGAACTCATTTTTCCGCAAGGCTGTTTTTGTACTCGATTAGATTAAAAAAGATAAGATTTTGCAATCAGACATCAGTAAAATTCTAAAAGGTCTACAGTGTAACCGCAGATGAAAAAAGTTAAATGAACAGATCATCACCTAAGTCAAATCCTCGGGCATATAACTGAATGGAAAAATATAGAAAAACTTTATCTAACCTTTCAGGGGTTTATACTTATTGAGGAATGCTGAATAAAATGCTGAGTAGCCTATACAGTAAATGACAGTACACCCACAGCAGCCCACTGTTCCCATTACCTGGACAGAGTTGAGGTGGCAGTATCCATTAAGTGGGAAGCGGATGACGTGCGTGGAGTCATGGTTCCAGCCGGCATTGACAGAGTTGCACATGACATCACCGATTTCCGGAAACACGTCTTCAATCAGGGCCTTGTCACCGCTGAGCGCGATCCTCTCGCCCAGGTCAGGTGCAACGCGCACCACCAAGCACTCGCAGGGGCGTGACACCCGGCCTAGCTCCTGGTCCTGACGCCAGCGCTCCAGCTCAGCAAGCATTGGCTGCAGCTGGAAGTACCGCGCCTCCTCATACAGCAGACTGTAGTCCTGTAGGAGACAGGGCAAAGGGCGTTGACCTCTTAGGATATTATGTATATTATCTTACATGTTGTTGCTGGCGGGAAGGAACCTCTTATTTCCATATTTCGTCATTTTAATTTGTTATCATAAATCAATGCTATTGGTCACCCTTTACATCTGTATGTTGGTTTAAACAGTGACAAGGGGATTTCATCTGACTTTTTTTTTTTTACATTAGCCTTTTTTCATTTCCTGACAATCAACAGTTCTGGACATCCAAGGCCCGACAGCGATGATGTGCTGCTTGATATGGTAGTTCTGTGAATGTCAGTTTTTACTTCACCAGGTTAACTAACAAGTTTTATCATCAGTATCAATTGTCTTTCAAAGAACAGGCTTGGGGCTTTCTGGTTTGAGACACTGACCATATATAGTAACCCCACATCCCTCATTTCCTGTCAGCTCTTTACGGTCTCCTAATAAAAGGCAAAGATATCCAAATAATACTTAAAAAGGGTAAGATTAAAATTAAACTTAGTTTAATAATAATCTAGTGACTTTCTTTTATTATAAAGATGACTTTCATTATTAAATAATACAGATAGACAGGTAAGGTAGAGAGAGGGGATGACATGCAGCAAATGACCATGGGTTGGATTCGAACCCCAGCCACACTGTATATCGCTAGATATATATGTTTACCACACACAGTCTGTAAGGGATTATGGACTGTCAGTGAGACGAGTATGTGACTCATGCTGGGTCATGACGTAAACACTGTAAAGATTAAGATTAGCAGAAAACTTTTCCAACATACTTTCATTTGTGCCAGTATACTACTCTAAAATAAGCATTCTAGTTTGAATGTGTTTATTTACAGATGTTTAAATGCAATAGCCCGATAATCTCTCCTGTTCATTTTAGTTTTTTGACATAAAGCCCCCGGTATTCCCTCAAGCAATCCTACAAAAAATAAGATACTTCCCCGGTATTTTAAGATAGATTGAACTGAATTGGATGAGGCTGGTAGTCAAATGCAGCACACAGGACATCTTGCTATACTAGATAGCAAAATAAGCAAAAAACAGAATAAGCTAATCAGTTTACTGTTTTGATTTTCTTTTTAATGCGGATCCAAACCAAAAAAAGAAACAGCAAAGTTTGAAAACCACTGTTCTACATGAACGAGAAGATACCATTCAGCAAACATTACAGAAGATCCAGAGTAGAGGAGATGTAGTGCGACATGTAACACAGGGTTGTGTGGGGTAGAGGAGCTGATCCTTTACCCGCAGGACAGCTGGGCCTAAATCTCACCCGATTCAAGTTTTCTCATGCTTCTATCAAAACCTACTCAATGTGAATGGGGCTTTAGCTTGAACTTGAGCCTGACTTTTGTCTTTGCTTATTATAGCTGACATACTTTCCAGTGATTGAGTCACACTTTGGACAGTCCATCAGATACTGTGGTTATTTATTTTCTCCCAGGGAAAGTTAAGTAATTACTAACTAAATGACACATAAGAGTAAAAAAAAAAGTAGGAATGCTAATGTGTCACATACAGTGAGACTCACCCTGGATAGAAACTTGGCTTGAGAACACTGCGCTGATGAAATCTAGCACATGCAATGTGGTCGTGGGCGCCAGAGCATGTATTTATTTGTCTTGATGCAAGCTTATTGTTTTCCTTGCATATCTCAAACAAATCGTTGGCCACTTAGAGCTGGAGGGCACCAAATTGCATCTGATGACTAGTAAATCCATTATGATTGAGCTTTGCTTGCCCTGAAATTTTGTCTCCAGCATGAGAACCGTTTTCAGCAATTCAAGGAGGACCAGCGACTAAAGGCATTCCACGGCTTTGGCATTCATTGTATGTGCTAAGTTGTAGGACTGCTGACTGGCTGATGGGACTTTACAGTTTCTAGGATGGACATCTACTCACTTTGAAGTCTTCTGGGATGAGAAGCTTGGACGTCCTGAGGAAGTTGAGGATGTAGCGGAACATGTGTCCATCCCTGTCAATGAAGTAGTGCTGCTTCAGGCTGTCCAGGACTATAGGCTCTGTGCCATCAAAGAGACGACCAATTCTACCCACAGAGAAGGGAGGGGGGGTGGGTGAGGCAGAAAGGGAGGCAAGGAGAGAGGGTGGAGAGGTGGAGAACAACATGTCAGCATTAACAATCTTACTATTTCTTGTTTTCTCAATGCTAAAGTTTACAACATTAGGTATGAACTAATATAATGCATCATCGATATACTACTCTTGAGCTTGTGTGTTTTGCACCTTGTAGACAACGGAGAGAAAAAAGAAAGAGGGAGAGGCAAAACATTAGCATGTGCAAAGGGATGTGACTCACTCATTTTCTTAAGCTTTAAAATGTTTTCCCACCTTCAAACAGACATTCACTACCAAGCTTAATACACGCATCAACCATGAAGAAAGAAAGAAAGAAAGAAAGAAAGAAAGAAAGAAAGAAAGAAAGAAAGATTAAAAACAGAGTGGGTCTGAAAGGTCAGGGCCAGCTGGTAGTTGGTTGCCTGAGGCAGTCACCCTGGGGCCTGGGCTAGGAGCGACAATGCAGCCTCCCAGCCTCCAGATGGCTCTATGCCCTTTGGCCCTTTACTGCTGTGACATCTGTCAGAATAACCAAGTTGCTTTTGTCTGTGCACTGCATTCTGCACTCCTACAAATTTTCCAGCTTTTCTTACACTGGAAAACATTTTGTGATACTAATTTAAAAAAAGCAACTAATGCTGCAGATGTTTTGGATAGAAGGAGTAAACATTCAATTTATACTTGGTATCTCCACCAAGTGCATGCACGAGATATTTCTGTGATTTGACAAGATGTGACATTTGACTGTCACAGGATGACATTAAACATTAAACAGGATGACATTCTGACGCTGATAAATCTGACTTGAAAAGAAAGTGTAAAACACTGAATCTTACACAACCTCCTTCCCTGTTTCAAGCAACATACTAGACACAACCAGTCACTACCAGCCAAAACAACAAAACGCTAACTTTATCTTCATCGCTGCACTTAAAATACAGATGCATGGTAGAGCAGACTCACCGGGATTCTGGGAATTTTGTTAAGGTGGCCAGACTGCTGGTGTACATGTGTCCGCCCACATCAATGTGCACAGGGGCGTTGGACTTGGTGAGCTGTGCAGGTGCTGGGATGCCCTGGTTGCTCAAGGGAGACACCGGTGACCGTGTGATCATGGGCCTGGACATGCTGGAGCGATGATCCTGTAAAACACAACACAAGGGAGAACATATTATACCACAGGGAGGTACCACAGATCGGAAGATTCTTCTACATACTAAGATGTGCTTTAAAAAAAATACACAATTGGAACCACAGGGGGCTTGATAATTAAGATTCAGTACATTCAAAATTGGAAAAAATAATTAGACCCAACAATTTTTTATATTTCTGTATCACAACAGACTCCATAGACAGGAATGAAAAGGGAAGATTTTCTTCTCTGCAAGTTAGAGCAGCCTGACCTTGACCTGAATGTTGCCACAATCCACAAGCATGCACTCCTGTGGGCCATAATCTCCGAAACCAAATTAATTTGGAGCATCAATCTCATAGTCTTGGAAATGAGCAATAATGACTCTTGATTTGAACACTGTAATAGGATTTGGAGAAATTGTGCCTGTTAACCTACAAACACCATTAGGAGACAATTTCTGTGAAGCTCTGAGAAGAAAATTACTTCACCCAGAAAAGTTTCAGACCCTAAGTGAAGATGGGAGAAAATACTAGTCTGTGACACCTCAATCACTGAGGATTATTAAAGGGTTATATTTTAAACGTTTTCTGAAAATGATTCAAACTGGTTTAATAGTGAATTAAAGCAGGAAACGGGACTGTGCGTGCGTGATATTCAAATAGCGTGACAATAGTGCGCACTCTAGGCTACATTAAGGACAGCAGGAAGACAATCTATGCACACACTGCATTCAATAAAACCTAAGTGTCTGTCACTTCAGTGACAGTTCGAGCCCAGTCTTACAGTAATTTTCTCTTTTTTTCTTCCAGACAATATCGGACTTTACGCGTTTACCTGCGCCGGCATCACTGTATTTGGAGAGGAAGTCACCGAATGGTCATTTTGCTTGAGAGATGCTGCGGGGACCGGCTCTCCTCTGACTGAGAACATCAGTGAGGGCTCCCTGCACTCCGCCGCTCGCATCGGGAGCCGTTTGAGGGAAGCGTGCACGGACTCATCCACAGAACTGATTGGACGCGGTCGCTTTCTCGCTTTCTGATGCGTTAAGTCCATGATGTCCGTTTCGTCCATTACAGCGCAGACGTTGAGGTTAACAGATAGGACGTGGTCGGCTTTTTCCAACGCACCTGCCAAATGTGGAGAGGCGTGAAAAGCGGGATAGCGAACACCGGGGGAAGAGCAGCGCCGTGGCTGTCACACGGAGCAGCTTCTTTGCAATGGCTGGGAGAAGTCAAAGCCCCCGACAACATTAGCATTGTAGCGCCTGCGGCGCTTTTGGGCTGTCGCTGTTTCAGTGGCAGGTAGCCTATGTGTGTCGCATTTTCAGAATAAGACAAATCCTGCCCAACAAAAAATGATCGTCTGGATATGCGAGTCGGGTCAACGCGCACATCTGGACCTGTCACAGCTGGCCTTTGCCCTTTTGGAGCAGTGTGTCTGCGCGCGGTCACCCTCCTCCTGATGTTGCTGCCCATTGTTCAGCAGCAGTTTTCTCCAGCGGGTCAAACCCTCCTTCAACACAACAGACCCACAAAGTCAAAAGTTCAGTGACAATAACTAAGCGGTGACCAACCCACTCAACCACCTGGACATAAATGGCCCTATAACACCCTCCACTCACAAACACACATCTCTCATAAGCACCTGACTAATCATGCTCTTTCCAATCACACAAAAGCAGCCAGTGATCGCTTTTTCAGTGATGAATGTTGAAGTGAATAAACACTCTTTTCATCATTTGTACAGAATATTACAATGATATTAACTTAAGTGACCTGAAAACAAACACACACAATCACAGCAAATCACATCACATCCCTCCACAATAGCAAGACACTTAAAAGCATCTTCTTGATCAGTTTCTCCTTGGCTACACGCCTGACAAATATTATCACAGTTACTGTATGATGACTGCAGTGTGTAAACACCATGTCCGCTGACCACATCAGCATTGCAAAAAAACCCCACGCTAATGACATCATGTAGTATAAAACCAGACCACAACATGTCCAATTGCTGTTAAAAGTACTGCCACAGCACTCTCCTGGGCTGTTTTTTTTTTTCATAGAAAATGCAGGGAATCCACAAATTTTAATAACATTCAGATTCAAATTAATTAGTTCAACCACTGGCCTTAAAACATCCACATTCCTGCTTCTCATTGGCAGTGTGAGTTTCACACCTAGATACCCAATTAGCAATTAAGCTTGCCTTTGAGTGTAGGCCTCCAATGCGGTGTGTGATCCTGGTCTGATTTGCATGCCGCTTGTGCACGCGCTGATAAGCGCAGGCAGCAGCCATACATAGTTTTAAAATTCAACTCCAGAATCCCTCGCAGAAGGCAAAGGGGCCTGCAGGGCAAAAGAGAGAGAAATCACATGGCTGCTCTTCAAAAGGGGACCTGTGTAAGGCAGTCGGCAAAGTGCGTGGGATCACACTCAGAATGCAGGTAATTTGTTCCCTGACTAATTTGTGGAGATGGCGTGTGTGTATGTGTATGTGTGAGTGAGTGTCAGAGCGAGTGTGTGCCTGTGGAGAGTAAGTTCTGAAAACAGCTTGGTGGAATTGGATTTCCTCAAAGCCTTGTCATCGCAAAGGTGGATTGAGTGTAAAATCTGTAAGGCATTATGGAAAATTGCAGGGGAGAGAGAAGAGAGAGTGAAAGAGAACGGGTGGTTGGGTGGGTGTGAGGTGGAGGGGGGGTAGCGGGTTGTGGGAATGAGCTCTTATATCACTAAATCATTCTGAGTTGTTGGAAGTAAAGATACATGTGTTGTGCACCTTTTCTTGGACATGTCCACATTGATTTCTGTCTTTTACACTTTTTTCTCAGGGACAGATCACCACATGTGATGGATGGCCGATCAGGGATGCTCATGTATGAGCCATCAGCTCCAAGATGTGCACTGCAGATCTGCCACACCAGCACTTTCCCTACAGTACCTGTTGCCATTTTGAATTTGGCAAGTGCTACAAAAGTCTCCCATGTGAGACTGTTTGTTGACGTGTTCCCAGGGTTTCCAGCCTTTGTGAAACAATTCGAAATGTGGGGAATTTGCTCCTTTACCCAGCATTTTGTTGCACCACAGTATGCACAAACAAATCTAAAACAGGCACAGTGCATCAAAGTCGGGAGTATTTGGGCTGCTCCAGTTACTCCTGCTGTTTTTCCATCACTGGTCACTGAAGTCTTTTAAGCCTTTTATGCAAAATTATCATTTTACCATCTTCTTTACATCTCAAGAAAAACACACTAGCCTATAGCTCTGTTTGCATCTTTAGTAAGCTAATGCAGGGTATTACCCGCGCCTAAAAACTTAGGAAGCAAGTGCCTGTCTGCTATTGCAATAATCAACGGGCCTGTTGGGATCAACATCAGCAACAAACCAGCTTTCAATTTTTCATCCCACAATGCAGCTTTTCAGTGTTTCGACATATCGCACAAGACACAATTAGCATTTCAGATCAGAGCATTAACATTCAGTTTGAGGCAGGCAGACTGGTATTTACATAATCTGGATGGGTTGTCTCTGCTTTGTTGCCTATGGCTATTTGTTTCAAATGTCCACACACAGACAACTACAGACTTTGGGTTCACTTCAGTTACTGCCGGCTGTAAAGGCAAAAATGAGGCTGTCGTAACAGAATGCTCTCAAAATATTGTAGGCTGGTCAGGTGTGTATCACTTTGGAATGTATAAGGTCAAGCTTCCAACCAATACCAAATCTACAGTAGTTTGCCAATACATGTGTTTAAACATTTTAATAAAACTTTAGACATTGTCATCAATACACTAACAGTATTTTTGATGAGTACAGAGATATGTACCGTATAACATTGTCTGTGGTTTGCATCATGTCAACCTCACAAGTAACTTCAAGCGTATTTGTGAGTGTGTGGCAACAAATGCAGAAATGTGTTCAGTGTAAAAACTACTTTTGTTTAGTGAAAAGGATGAAGAGGTTAACTCGCAGAAAAAGAAGTTACCAGAGGAAAGTGACCTCGCTGACCTGCTCCTGAGCAAAGAGAAATGTGATATTCTGGATAAACCAATTTTTAACCCTGGAAAGTAAAGTTGACAAATTAGGGAAATAATTATCTGAAATGCCTCTGAATCATGGGATCATGGGTTATCCAGGTTGTGTTTTTAGACTCAGCAATGTCATAGAACTACAAGCCACTCTGTTGATGTTGACTATAAAAGGCAATCTGAACTTAGACAAAGTTTCACATTTTACATCCAAGCATTTCATATCATAGCAGTGCTCCAGAAACACATCATTATCACTGGAGTAGCCGGGCTACTTGTCTACTTCGACATCATTTTATGTGTAGTTACTGTAGCAGTGCATCAGCATGACATCACAGATAAGGAAGTGATTTCAGTGCTCGGTTGCTGCAGGCTGTTGGAGACAGTGGTGCATGTTCACTGGCACAGACCAAACTGTCCCAGGGCACAGGAGTGGCAAAGCCGTAATATGAAACATAATAACAGCATTTCTCTAAGGGGTTTCAAATTACTAAGTAAAGCACCTCTAACTTGGAACTGAAATGTGGACTAACTGACTTGTTTTTCAAATAGGCCTATTTATCTTTTGACAGATCAGTGTAATTGTACTGGGAAACAGATGTACTGATGCTGTAGTAAATAAGTATGGTTTTGTTGTTACAGCGCCATCAAGTGATCAGTCCTGACAAGCCAACATCTCAATCTCATTCTGTTTATTCATGCGCCCTCGGAAACTGGTAAAACAGAGTACTGACTTTCATTGCAGGTGACCTAAACTTTTTTTTTAGACAGATAGATACGTCTGTGTATATATATATATATATATATATATATATATATATATATATATATATATATATATATATATATATAGTTACATTTAATCAATGTAATTTAAAGGCTTCGCCTCCCTGCAGTACAGTGAGAAATATTATGTAACCAAACTATCTATTTCATTGTATTTTTGCTTTAGGATGTTATATATTATTTTACAGTTTACACTTTATGAAGCTCAGTAGATGTACACAATACATGCTCCCATGGGCAAATAGCTCCAGAGTATTACTTAGTGAACTGTATTTGCCGATTCGCAGTCGGACCTTGGAGTTGATTACGCACGGTGCGGTCAAAGAGCCAAGAGAGGCGATGAAAGGATAAAATCGCTTGTGTCTTCGTTTAGACTGCATAAATACGATTCTCTTAACAGGGTCACGGCTTGTTTTAAAGGGTGATTCGCAGATTCTGTATTGACGTGTACAAATACATCCTGTCTTACTGAATAAGAAAAACGCCTGGGGCAAAATTACTCCACAATGGCGTCTTTCATTAGAAGATCTGGGGCAGCCAGGAAATAGAACTGTTTCACGACTAAACTGACTTTAAAAAAAATACTTCATGAAAACGACAAACGCAGGTTTGGGTAAGTTATGAGCAAGTTGTACAGTAACAGCGACACGAAGACGGCGATGTGTGCGAGGCTGAAACGCGCCAGGAGCGAATTCACACGGTGGACAAGTAGAGTGTTTGCTCGACAAGATCGCAGTATAATCCGCTGTTCGCTTAAACAAGATGTACCAACGCTTCGTAAATTGTAGCCACGCGCATACATTTGTACAGTAACCAAGGAACAATAGCCAGGAAGTGGTTAAATATTTTTAAAGAACTGTACCGCTCGAATCGCTTGGCACATGCGTAAAAGCTGCTGTGCCTCAATGTCCCAGTCCACCCAGCCTCGGAAATAATAGCAAACCAAATAAATCTCCGCTTACCTGAAACATAGAGCGGCATAAAGTATCTTTTTATGCACCTTTTCCTTCCGATTTGGCCCACGATCTGCTTCTCTTCCTACACCAGTGAGAAATGCAATAGCTTGGCTAAGGTAGACAGAACAAAATACAGAGAATACTTGCTCCAGGGCTCCGAAACCCCTCAAGGCAAAGATCAGGATACAATTAGCTCATGTCTCTGCCCCAGTCTAAACCAATCTGCAGAATAAAACTCCCAGCAAAGGAAGAGATCACAGCAGCAGTGCCTTAGTCCTTGTTGAGTTTATGTTTTTATAAAATCAAATAAAGACATTTTTTTTTTTTTTCTGCATTTACAACACCCTCACTCTTCCTGCCTCCAACTTGCCTATTGCCTCCCTCTCGCAGAGAAGCTGATTTTAATCGTTATGATTAGTTTTGATGTAACGTTCCCCCCGGCGATTGCTACAAATGGATGGAGTGTTTCTTTGCCAGGGAGGAAAAGCAGCAGATGATGATAATTATATAGATTGTTGGTGGAGTCCTTTGATTTTTTTTTCTTCTTCTCCTACCTCTCAAACATCTAACCTATCTAGTGTGCTTCTTTAACGCACGCCATCCACACTGCATGTGTACCAGGCAACTTGTTGATTAGCTTGGATTCAACTTATTAATTTAATGGAATGTGATTAATGAAATTCCCACTCCTTTGTAATCTTTTTCGCCTCTTTCCTCCCTTTGGACAGCCTCCAAATGACGTAGTTGTATAAATAAGCACTTGCAGCTTGCCTTGCCCCAATCAAGTCTGAATCAGTGCCTGAGGGTGATGTGCGAGCTCATTTCAAATGTTCAACCATGCATGATTTCAGGAAGATTGAGGCACTTCTGAGGCTTTTAGATTTACTTGGGGAATGCAGTCAGCAAATGAAGTACATGTTTAAAGTCATTCCTTTTGTGAAATTCCTTCATGTGAGCATGCATAATTATTCCGCCTGTGTCAAGAGTGCTATTTTGTGCACATCTGGATTCAGAATTGACAGTTATTTCTTTACATCCTCAACAGTTATCACCACCTCATACACAGTGGAATAAGGCTGAAGTATCCGCTCTTGCGCCCCCTACTGTTGAGAGCATCAACTTTTTTAACAGCAGCTCTGAACAATAATCAGCTACATGCTACTCGCTCTGAAAGCAAATCAATTTTGCCATGTTATTGTAACATTACCCAACTTTAAAAGCAGGGAAAAAACACATAACAAGTATAGTACAAACAACCATTTGAAACAGATATGTAATATTCATCCAGGGAGACAACTGACAGGTTTGTTCACAAGTTCAAGCAACAGTGGATTATTAAGAATGCCCCGTCAAGGGACTAGTGACTAATGGATGCAAGCATACAAACAAAAACTTTTTCCAATTCTCCTCATCAAAAAAATTCCCTCTCAAAACATCTTTGTAGATGATAAACAGAATTGCATTTGAGGAAAGGCCAGCTATTCCTTGCCTATCCGATCCAAGGGCCATTAAACTTTCCACTTTTTGACCGGCATGTCCCACAGGAAAACAAACAAAAGATTAAAGTGTTACAATGAAGTTATTTGCCCCACAGGTTACTGGCTTTCGTATGATACGCCAAGCCCCAAATATCATCCCACACACACGCACACACACATTTTTATGCCATTAGTCTGACAAACTATAGTGAACGGAGAACGCCCCAGGCCTTAAAATCCCATGCGTTATCCATTTTCTACACAAATGGAGCCCATTCATAATGGGGTCCTCCTACTTCAGTATTCAAAATATGCATCAGATGTTGCTGAGGCTAACCAGTGGAGATCTTTGAATGGTGTTTGATACCAAAAAACAAAGCCATTGTTCTAATGCTGCTGTGGAAGGGTAGTATTGTCCTTGGCTCTAGAACTAACTGCTACAGCAGCGACAGCAGGCGAGCGCAGGCTGGCTGCACCATATTTTGGTGGGCAAATTATCCAGATTGGTTGCAGATGTGAGTATGCACCAAACAGAAACTGCCTTGCCTGAATGACATCATAGGGATATTAATGCATACACACATACACAGGAGAGAGGAACCCTGGAAAATGTGTTCTGCTTGCTGGAATTGAATGAGAAACAGACACAAAAAACCTAATTAGTTTGGTTATCAATCTTTTCACTCACAACTTAAACATTAACATTTAAACATGTAACACATTCTTCCTGTTACAAATGAAAACAATGAAACAAACCCTCTCCTAATTGACTACACTCTCTCAAGATACAGCCTAACTTGGACTGGTATCACCCATAGCTTATGGTGGCTAATGTTAGCAAACATTAAATATGTATTGGTCTATAACGACTCTTATTTACTTGTGCTACTGTTAGACAGCATCTTAGCATTTAGCATAACCCTGTACATGTCTCCAGTGGTTGCTGAAAAACAAACGGACAATTTAAACATTGTAAAAAAAAAAAGGCCTGTTTTATCATTATTAATTTAACAATAACACTTCACTTTATGGCATCTGAATGTTTATTTTATTATCTAGGAGCAAATATATTGCTTTTCTCTTTATGACCTTCATTTCTAGCATCAGTTAATATTTAAGTGGCTGAACAACCGTTACACCTTCTGATTGACATTGGCCTTCCTGGCTCTCGCAAACAACGTGGACTAAGAGAGATGTTGGTTTTGCCTCAGACCATTTTAATAACTGCTGCTATACTCACCACACCCCTTTAATGGCCTGTGGTTATGTAAGGGAGTGGGATGGATATAAAGTGCTGAAGCTGCTCCAGAGGCTGACTCAATCTGCCCTGCAGGGTTGCACAGTTTTAGGCAGAACTGTTCATCGAATATTATCTTTGGCACAATGTAATTTAGCTCTAGGGAATTACTGTTGCTCAAATGTTGTCCAAGTCAAAGCATCAAGTATGACCTTTAAAGGCTAAACATTAACAATGGTAGGCTAATTAAATGACAGAGGCGCTCCTTTGTTTAGTTAGTAATGGCAAAGAGTACTACAGTTGTGTCTTTGTTCATGCTTTAAACTTCTAATATGCAAACTCTGTGGAGCTGTGCATGTACATGTCTGTGACTCACTGTTACAATTGTGTTATTACAGCATACAAAGCAAGCATGGCACACACGTCAGAGTCTATTCTGCTCATGAAATAGTTTCAGTTTTCTATATGACAAAAGTGGTCACAAATCAAGGTTTGAAAAGTCACTTTTTCTGTAACTGAGAAAAGAGTTTATGACTAGCAGCCCCATTCGTTGACTTCCCTGTCAGTCCCAAATCCACCCGTCCCACCCACAGTGGACAGAGGAGTCAGTGCCATTACTATGAGGGGAAGAGAGACAAGAGGAGGGGGCTGCTTGGGTAATGCTGGGAGGCTCTAATAAAATGTAATCCTATTATATGGTTCCCACTAGAGGGCAACAATAATAAAGGTTTCCCTAATAACACAAGCAGACCAAACCCAAATGGAAAACAGCTCCTCCGGTCAAGTCCCACACTTGTACATATATCCTCTCATTAACCCAATTGCTGTTGGGCCACATTACACCGACAGGCCTTCGAGATTTAGCCATGATGGCGCTGCAAGAGTTAAGTCAAACAAATGTGTTTCATCAACTGGAGTTTGGGCTTCTCTGCATAAAGGAATTGAAGGGGGGAAGGAGGAGTGAGGGAATGTGTGCGGGTGGGAAGTTGGAAGCAGAGCCCCGAGGAAACCAATCACAACTTCTTCACCCGCCCTTCCTGTGTCAAAGCCACTGGGGTCTCAGGTGTGTGTTACATGAGCTAATACCAACCAAACTTGATTGTATTTGTTAGAGTAATCACACTTTTGCAAATTACCATTTTGGAAATGATAGTCCTATCATTGGAAAACAAAATCACAGTACAGTAGAGGAACCCCACAAACTAGAAATCACCAGATAAGACTTGATAGCTTAGTAAACCTCCAAATGATCATGAAGTTTAATTTGTCCTTGTGGGCCAAACAAAATTAAATATTTCTTAGTGGCAAAGTTGGAAAAAGCTGGAATTTCATCAGATCTGCTTCTTTACAAACAAACTCTTTTGCACAGGAACAGTGGAAGTGACTTTCTTTAACTAATATTAACGAGAAATGGCAATCTGCCTACTGGAAAAAAGACATGAACACAAACTCTCATATTTATATGATTTGATAATGTAATGAATGAGTTATACCACTTCCTAGCTATCTCGCATAAATGCAGTGAAATATTTATCATCAAGTGACAGGGTGAGTGAGAATATCAATCATATTCTCAAGACAGCTTGAGTTATTAAGTGAGCCAATGTAACAGTATTACAAAACCCAGAATAACAAAGTTATTTATCTCTCTCTCCCTCTCTCTCCTTCCCCTATCTCTCTCTCTCTCTTTCTCTCTCTCTCTGCATTTGTGTATGTGGAGTTGTGTGTGTGTGTGTGTGTGTATGTGTGTGTATGTGTTTGTGTGTGCGTGTGTGTGTGTGTGTGTGTGTGTGTGTGTGTTTGTTTACGTGTTTGACAGCATCAGACAGAGAGAGAAAGTGTCGCATGCCTTCCTGTTCCTGTACCACCCTCCAACCCCATAGCCGCAGACTCAAGGCAGTTTCCAGAATCAAACAATTTCACGCAGCTACTGGAGGAGGAAATGAACTGAGCCCAGAGCAATAATAAAATTATACAAATGTTATTACAGACTCGCCTGCTACTGTCCTACTTTAATTCAAATTTGGGCACTCCAGGCGGTGCTGGTGGCAGAGACCTTCCTGAATAAATCAACATTAGCTTACGTCTAAATTATTAAGGAAGTGGGAGACTTTCTTGTTTATAGTATGAATTATTAAACAAGTATTTAACGCTGTTTTTCTTCATGAATCCCCAAATATTAATTGCTAATGATCTTTAAGGTGTGTGTTTTATCTTTTGCCCCTTCTGTTGTATGCTGGGAATTGAAAATCTGAATTTTCAAGTTGCAAAAAAATCTGTCTGTTCTCAGTTAGATAAGCATGAGATGCACTTTGAGATATACTTTGCCAGCCTCTGTATGATGTGCAAATGAAGCTCTAGTTACGACAATAGTCCCATCATATAGCCATTGTTGTAATTTGCAATGACTGTGAATGTAAATTAATGAATTATGGAGGCAGCCACTGTGAAGGCCATCCACACATTATCAGTTTTCTTCTCAACATCTTGCTGATAGGCCGCTATGTTAACAAACTGCTGGAAAAAGTGTTGGTCTACCATTTGCTGTTACTTTTTATTTGCCATTTCCTAATTGAGGTGTCTGCAACAAGCCGTTGGAAGTTTGTCAACAGACAGAGAGGACAATATTCTAATGACATGTTAGAATTTGATTGGCACTTTACAGCATCTGATCATTTATGCCAGAGTATGAAAACGCCTCGCAAGGTGTTTCAACAGTATCTTGCTCTGTATGCACACATAAGCCACATATACATATTTTTACTCTCCATCACCATTATGAAATCCATAACAAAACCAAATTTCAAATCCAACAGGGACTGCTCTGCTTACCTGTCTTCAGATATTTAATCTTCAGATGAGCAAAGGCCAATAAATCAAAAATGAGTGAGCCCATTCCCCACCGTCTGTCCCAAGAGGAAATCATGAAACATCAGATTTATGTACTCATTTATTTGGGCTATAAATATGATTAAAGGGAGCTGAGAGGTTACTGGCCTCGAGTCACTGAAGCCTTAAGGGATACGGGCTGCATGCCTGCAGGTAAAATATAGTGCTGCTAAGAAAATCAGTGATGTCCATGTTCAACTCCAGTAGGCCTTGAAGAACAGTGTTCATTAACATCAACAATCTAACACAACTAGAGGTAAATCTGTGTCTGTAAACTGTCTGCAACCCTTTTAATAAAAGTATTGAGAGTGCAGCTTCGGTGAAAATGAGAATCCTCTCACAAAATTGTAAAAATGCTAAGAATCCCAAGGTTAAAAAAGTACTTTAGTATGAGCTCAGGCTCCTGTTGGAGCACTGTGTACCTGTTATAGAATGCTATGCAGCACTTAATCCTCCTGTGTAGTTCTGAATTAATGGCCTGGACCAATTTCAAATGAAATGTGGCTCAGACTTATGAATAAAACTGACTTGTGTCTACCCACGTTTCCAGTGTAACCTGTACATCCAAGGCTCGTGGGTGCCCTCCCCTGGAGAAATACACATGGGAGCATTATTGCACAGTAGGTGATTCACACTGTAGCCAATAGGTGATGCTGTTGTCATGCATAAAGGCTGCACTTGGAGGAGGAAGGTGAAATGGGGGGAGTTAGTCCATGTAGGAGTAAAAGCAATTTTGATTTAGTATCTGAATCATACTGGCATTCTAGCCTTGCAAACGCAATATAGTTGCACCATGTAGACAACTTCAGTTGATGCAGCAGGATCAGTGGAGCTGATCATTTCCTTCACATTACAGAAAAAGATTGAATTGCGCTTGCTTTTTTAGAAAAGGAAATAAAGTGCAGACATAACAGATCACCTCTATTTCGTACCACAAAGTGGTATCATTTCCTGTGCTCTCTGCTGATGGAATGAGATTACATGAAGCTATTCTCATAGACTTAACTCACAAGGAACACACATCCTGGACATTTATCTGGCCATGGTGAGACACAATCTAAAGGTAGATGAGCCAATCCATCACTGATCTGAACCTTTCTCCTTCACAGTGCCCAGCTCCTACAGAAGCAAGTGACTCAAGTGAAAAGCCTTATAGGTAATGGTCACGGGATTTCTTATGATTTTGAGGAAGAAAACCTTTCTGCATCTATCCTGTTCACATGTGTGAAAACAAAATAATAAGCCAAAAATAAATCATTAATAATGACTTAGACTTTAAAAAAAATAACATTACTACAACTTAATATCTTTTACATCTTGTAGCATGTCCAGTTAGTGAACATAAAACAGGAACCAAGCAAAACGCAAATTTCAGATCAGCCAAATATCTTATCAATAAGTTAAAAACAAGTATGACATACAGCAAATCATAGAGAAATAACACATTGTGTTACAAGAACCAAATCTAGATCTATGAAATAAAAACAACCAAGTATCACAATTTTTACGAAACAGAAAATAAACAGACAGAATAAAATAGACAGAAACAGTGTTTCCATAAGCATGAACTGGTTGTTTCTCTGACTAATGCACTGAAAATAGAGAGCACTGTAAAACAACTCTGGTAATAAAGCTTGTCAAAGCTGCCTTACAGTGCTTGGGACCTGTAATGTGCTTAATGATTACAAGGAAAATCTCTCCTGTTATTATATATACAGTACACGGATCAAATGTGACACTAATCCAAAAATAACAAGCCTGCGTTTTCTTCTTCATTTCTTCAAATCAGCGTGATGACCCCACATAATTGGTTGACCCCACATATATTTCCCTAACACAATGTATTGCAGACTGTCATTCTGCAGTGTGCAATGTGCACCACATGCCAACACTGCTACAAAACCGTTCAGGGAGGGCCTCAGGAGGAGTATTGAACAGGTTGTAGATGTGCGTGGGATTGATCCATAGCATCATATTAGCTTTATTACAATTAAAGTAATTCAGTCTTGCTGTGAAGCCTCGTGGACAGAAGTCACATACTGCTTCGGAGGGGGGTAAGCTCAAGATGGATACTCGTCATTCTGCTCTACAGATTGGTCTCTTTTTCCAGTGCGTGTGATAGTCATACTGAAGACAGCGCCTCTCCCATTGGGTCCTGGAAAGTATCCTTTTTCTCAGCTTTCACCAGATTGATGGTATGGATAAATCCTGGCTTGATGGCAATGTCCTCTGTCTCCACTTCCCTGTATTTCGCTGATGGATCCTTCTGAAAGACCTGCTTCAGCCTCTTCTTCATCTCAGGGTCAGGGCAGTATAGGTACTCATACAGACTAGCTGCCAGGATGCCCCCCAGAATGGGCCCCACCCAGTACACCTACCATAAACAGCAAAACAAACACCTTAATTAGTCAGCTGGTTAATCTGTGCCCATGGGAGATGTTTTATTACTAACAAAATGCAGTCCTGGCATTACCAGGTCCGCCACCAGGGGGCGTTAAAGGGCACAGATGACCCCTGTCCAAGACCTAGAGGGGCCCATGTAAAGGGAGGAAGATGTGGATGAGGGGCCCGATTTGGAAAACTTTATCCCCCTGTCCATAAACCTGACAGCGTGCCTGGGCATCGCTACATATTGTGAAAAGAGGGTCAACCTTAATCAGAAGCAGGTAGATTAATTTCTGCAGCATCGAGCATTTGCCTCCAAGAGAGGACACTTCTGAATATGATACCAGCCACAGTGACAGTTACTGACAGCGTTATACCCAAGCATATTACCCAATCTCTCTCTCTCACACACACACACACACACACACACGCACACACACACGCACACACACACGCACACACACACACACACACACACACACACACACACACACACACACACACACACACATTAATGCCATGCTGTCTGCAAATAGCTCAGTGGCAATAATTGACAGGATACAAGAATTCAGCACTAATGCTATTTTACACCTTTGCACCTTTACACGCTGGAGGATAAAATGCTGTACATTTGTGATTCCTTAGCACTTCTTTTGTAGGATGAAGTCATAAATTCTATTTTAAACCAGGTGTTTGATTTGTATTTAGTGAAATAAGTGAAAGCCGATTCTTTCATTGTATTTTTAGGTGACATCTGTTTTTACTGGTCTGGCAATGGTGCTGAAAATGTGACATTACCAGGTTTCAACATGGCATACTAGCCTACTGTAGTCAAGCTTTCCCTGTTCGGGACATAATCATTAGCTATTGCAACATTTCAGAGCATTTTGACATGGCACCATGACATAACATTTGAACCAGTGAGCTTGTTATACTTGAGTAGTCATACATAAATGACCAGTCAAACTGACCCAATCACTATCAAGAGTAACTGTACTATTTTAGCCACACAAACTCCTCAAGAAGATTATCCTCTTTGGGAAGTATCTCTTACCCAGTGGTTCTCGAAGTTGAGTGTGACCAGTGCAGGAGCAAAGGATCGAGCAGGGTTCATGCTGGCTCCTGTATAAGGGATCTAGGAGACACATAACAGCATTGTTGTCAGTCTAAACGATAAAACATCATAGTTTTGTATAACATTATCATAGGCATTTTGCTTTGGCTTACAGAACTTGTCTCATACTGCAACATATATCCTGATATATCTATATATGCATTTGCTAAACAGACCCAGGGACAAATCTGTTGAGCAGTGCAAGAGATAACATCTATTTCCCTGTGCATTAATTTGCTCTGCAGGGTTCAGGGAGCCCCCAGAGATTGGTTGCTATGCGATGGCAACCTCCAACAAAGATGTGCAAGTGGGTGTGAATCAGTGAAAAGCCTAATATCACACATTGAAGAATAGATGCTTTGACGCACCTGTGAGTGCTTAAGGGGCTTGCACTTGGAACTATCGCTGGAAAAAATAACTTGTAGGATTCACCTAATAAAATCCTTGTAACAATTTGTACGAGCACTTTTTAAGTAAATTTTACTGCTTTAATATCAAGTACAATGCACTTGCCAGTGTCAAGTAAAATGTACTTACCACTAAACTAAACATCTGTGAAGATGCTAAGTAAATGTTACTTAATTATATTGAAATTGTAAGTTATATTTATTTAATATAATTAAGTAAACAATTGACTTTTTCATATACAGGAACATCAATGTCTTTACATACCTGTAATATTTACTGGTACGAATTTAATAAGTAGACATTATTATATTTCTTCCTGATTGATATTTAAATTACTTACTGTACATGAAGGAAAATGTTACTCACTATAATCATGTAAATGTTGCTTATTTTAACAAATGTTACATTTTCGCTATGCATTTAATGTACTATTATCCCAAATCACATAACTAAAATACACAATACTATAAAAAATGGTGTGAACAGGGGGTGCCTGGATAGATCACCTGGTAGAGCGTGCGCCCCATGTGCCAAGGCTAAGTCCTTGTCGCAGCGGCTGCAGGTTCTACTCTGACCAGCGGCCCTTTGCTGCATGTCATTCCCCCTCTCTCTCCCCTTTCACATCTTCAGCTGTCCTATATAATAAAGGCCTAAAATGCCCAAAAAATAATCTAAAAAAATAATAAAAAATGTTGTGAACAATAAACACCAATTAACTATTTTAAGTGCATTACATACTGTTGGGGCTAAGTGTTTAGAATGAAAGGGATAATGATATTCACACTGGCACATATCATTCCACTGTGATTACTTTTGCATTAACCCATCTAACAAAGAGAAATAAAGTTTTGAAAGTCAACAAGTCCTGGTCACATCTGACCACATCCAACAGTCTTTTGGAGAGTCAAAGCTGAAGATGGATGCTAAGTCTATGTGTGGACAGTGGAAGATCCATATTTGAATGAATCTTTGAATCAGTGTTTCAGGATCGGGTTGCAAAAGATTTCTAAGGTTAGTTTGTATTGTAGATTGGTGTGTATTGTTTGAATATACATTTTGTGTAAATATTTCATTTGTTTCTGCGTAATCTAATTGGCCATCCTCTTGCTGGAGTCATGAGAATTTTGGAACATAACATGGTGAGAGGTCAAAATTATTTGAGAATCACTGCTGTAAGTATTCTCCTATCTAACTGCCATTTCACATCTATCTCTTATTGAACTTACTGAAAGGTACTTACTGCAAATAAGTGACCAATAACTACAGCAAAGCCGATTGAAAGGCTAGCAGAACCTCCTAGGTCTGTGCGTTTGGGATCACAGGTGGCAAAGATGGTGAAGACCAGTTCGAATGTGATAAGGAGTTCCACAAGAAAGGCATGTCCTAATGAGATGTTGGAGTTCACCTTGCAAACAGAAGATTTTCTTAATGAACTTTACTTAACTTTAAGAAAACGTTTACACACAAGTTAACATGATTATGGTCAGATTCTTACCGTGGTCACACCGAATGACCCTCTAACAGCAGCAGGTGTGACTAGGTAAAGGATTGCAGCTCCTGTAATACCTCCCAGGCACTGAGCCACCACATAGAAGAATCCTTTTGCCAGACTTAGCTTTCTAGTTACAACCATCGCTGCAGTGACTGCCGGGTTAATGTGTCCACCACTAATGTGGCCAAAACATTGCACCATAGTGGCAATGCTCAGGCCAAAGCACAGGGAGATAAGGACTAGGTCAGCTGGGGGCGGCTTCTCCTCCCCTGCAGCCCAGTTGATGGTGGAGCCCAGACTGAGAAGGACAAAGATGAGAGTGGCCAGGTATTCTCCAGACACAGCCCTCCAGAAGTCTTTGGTCCAGATCCCTTTGAATGCCACCATTATGGTCTGCCAGTTACACCAGGACAGGAACCTCCTGACGAATAATGAGCAAAATGATTAGCCTACTTATGTATTCCTGGTGTGTGCATATGGCTGGAAATGTACTGAACCCTATCAGCATGGCTGCCTGTGGGCACAACATTTATAAAACCACTGTGTATTTAAGCCAGTGACTTCACATAATGCCATACAGAGCATTCTTTAAACATTGTGTACAGGGGCAAATTATCACACTTAAAGTCAAAGCATACTATGTTTAATTGCTGCCACTCATTGTACTTTAACCAGGATGGAGCAAAAAAGCACATCTTCTGACTATTAAAGAGAACATGGTTCACATTAATTGAAGCATCTGTTAAGTTACTGTACATTCAGAAACATTTTGAAAATGAATATGAAATATCAGCAAACCTCCAAGGCAACAAAGTTGCATTGATAACTTCAGTTATTTTTTTTCTGGATCAAAAGGCTAAAACTTACCAAATGCAATAACGTGCTCTGCCTCTCTCTGTCCTCGTTGTGTGTGATGTGTTTTCTGGTGTCCTGGTGAGTTATTCAACCAGCAGACACATCTCTCCCTTCTTAACATCTAAAAGTTGAAAAGGCTGTGTGACCCTTTAGTACTTACTGGAAAGCAGCAGGCTGTGAGAGAGCAGGATAGGAGCAGAGAGCAGGTCTGTCAGACGAACGTGATCCACACATTGTGCTTCGGATTGCATCCAGCAGCTTTATTAAGTTACTAGCTAGGAATCACCTCACGGGAATTAAACAGTCTGCACAGGGGGAGGAGTCGTGGGAACTGCTTGCTGTGCAAACAGTTGCACCGTTGCACTCAGCATCTTAGTCATATCAGAGCTTTGAAAACATGCTGGGGAGATCAATACCCTGTCTACTTGGGATCATTGAGTCTTTTTCAAAATGTTGAGGTTATAGGGTAAACTGGTCCAAGTCAGAAGTGTTACTTTTAACAGCTCAATGTCCTGTTACAGCCTTCCAATCAGGTGCATTTCAGTGGTCCAAGCAAGGTATCATATATCTGGGTATTTTATTCTCTCCCCAGTTACTGAAAAAAAACTAGTTAAGTTAATTTGGATCCATTATTGAATAAAATCTCTTGCGATGTTAATAGATGGACAACTCTCAATCTCTCAATAGCTGGGAAGGTCAATGTAATAAAAATGGTTTGTGTTCCCAAGCTGAACCTTCTCTGAACTCTCTTCCTCTGCAGGTTCCCCTGTCATATTTTAATTGGTTTGACAGGATAACGACATTTATATGGAATGGCATAAAAAAACAAACAAAAAAACTTACATTTACAAAAAAAAACTACATTTTGATAAATTACAAAGACTGATTGATAGAGGAGGTTTGGGTCTTCCAAAAATGTTGTATTACTACTATTCTTTTAACTTAAGGCATCTGGCCCACTGGTCACTTCCTCCTGAGAGAGCCCCACCCTGGTTTTGTATTGAGCAATCTGTTCTTGCCCCATTATTGCCTCTACAAAGCCTGTCTGTCAAACTGTATGGTGAGGCAAACACACATCCGATTATCGCTCACTTAAAAGTAGTTTGGACCAAAGTGGCCCGGCTGTTTGAAATTAATCCATATTTAAATGCCTCATCAAGTATCTGGCAGAATCCAAAGTTATGTATTGGCAGATCTCCCCTTTTTTTTGGAGGGATTGGTTGGAAAAAGGAATTGTTACACTGGGGGATCTGTATTTAGGTGGCAGATTGAAATCCTATAAGGATGTAGTATAACAATTTGGAATTTTGCCATCTGTTAGTGGGGATTTTTGGATCCATTTCTTCAGCCCCAAACTCACCAGAATGTTTAGGTGTTGATTAACTTTTGGAAGGTCAAGAGGCTTCTGGGTATTATTATGTGCTTATGCAGGACCTGGGGGATGGAGCCTGGTCAGCTCTCAAGAAGACATGGGAAAGGGATCTGAATATTAGACTGGATAATGAGGAATGGGACAGAATTGGTAGGAATAATACAACCTGTGATGTAAGGGTGCGTCTCATTCAGTTCAACATTATGCACCGCTTGTACTGGACGCCCTCCAAATTGTTTAGACTTGGATTGAAAGATACACCAAATTGTTGGAAATGTAAGACAGAGGATGGCCAATGACTTCATGTCCTATGCTATGGTCCTGTGACAAGGTCCAGGAATTTTGGACTAGGATACATGATAACCTGTGTTGGATTGCAGGGACCCAGGTTCCATTCAGCCCACAATTATTTGTGCTGGGAGATGGTTCAATCCTAAATGAGATAGATAAGCACATAAGAAGTTGGGTCCAAACTAGTGTGATAGTCAGACAGAGGCTTCTAAGAGTATGGAGGAATGAAGGTGTACCTTCAATCGAAGAATGAACTTGTGAGATGGCTAGAGTGGCAGCATTTAAAAAAATCTTAACTTACTTGTGTCTGAATGGGGAAATATATCTCCAGCTCCTTCAGAAAGAAATGTCACAAGTGTGAGACCTGCCGAACTGAAACTATTTTGGGTGGAAGCACACTTTTTTCTTATTTCTTATTCACTTGCATCTATTTCACATCACTAACTGGATCATGACTTTTACTCTAAGCCAACAAAAGTTAATTCACTTTAGAAGCCTGGATCAGTTTCACCTAGAAATCTTTAATCCAAACCTCCAGAAGAGATATGCGTTGACTCCTAATAATAATACAATGAATGAAACTGGACAGGTGCCTTAAAGTGACACAATCTAAATATGCTAGTGCTTCATTTTATTACATGTGATTTTGAATTGGATTACATATTAAACTCAGTGACTATTCTAGACATGAATGAACCCCAACAGCATTGTCCCTTTTCAAAAGGAATACATGCTTTATTAGACACAGCAGAAACTGGGATATTTACGGCAGCTCATAAAGTTCTTCAGATGATGTTGCCTTTATCCCCCCAAATGGAACAGTGTTTGAAAGAACTTATCAGTAAAAAAAGTATATCAGTTTTTCTCCAGAATCCCTAAATTACTTTTTTAACGTCATCATTCTTTTTTTTTAGCTATAATCCCATATAGCCACTGCTAATGCTTGCTCTTGAGGGAATTACTGGAATTGTTGGGGCTTTGGAAATTATAGAGTGTGGTCTAGACCTACTCTATCTGTAAAGTGTCTCGAGATAACTCTTGTTATGATTTGATACTTGAATTGAAAATTGAATTGAATTGAATTAATCCCACTGCCATTTCACTTTGATTATAGCTGTCTGTCACTTCTATGATGTCAGTTTCATGAATCAAATCTGTTGGAGCTTCAGCACTGGCTTCTTCTTCATATCGGCAATGAATTAAAAACACATTCTTTGAGTAATATTTTACATTTTTTACTGCTCTTTGCATTGTGGTGAAAACACACCACGTACAGTATCTGGTGAACATAGCGATGGTCTGACTAAGATGGTTTTACTAACTAATTATTTGAACGTTTGATCAGTTCCATTACAAAAATACTTGGAATAATAAAAAAGTGCATACTGAACACTCAGTGGAGTGTTTATTGTTGCTTGTTCTGATAGATGTCATGACACATTTCAGACACAACAAGGTCATAAGGAAATTAAAGGTGATATTAGATTTTGAGATGATATGAGGCCAAATGGATTGAAAAATGACTGCAAAATATACCTTACATCTTATTTTACAAGATAATATGAATAGGGTTTTCCTTAAGTAGACACAATTTTCTTAAAATGAAAAATAATAAAATAGATTGTACATAGACTTATGTTCTTTCTCAGTCTTTCTTTTTTTCCATCTTTCTTATCTGTATTACTCATGACGTAAATTAAGTACCTACGTTTGCCCTTCAGGTGAGCACAACAATATTCTACCAACACACACTCACACGTATTAGATTAGATTAGATTCAACTTTATTGTCATTGTGCAGAGTACAAGTACAAAGACAACAAAATGCAGTTTGCGTCCAACCAGAAGTGCAAAAAGAGCAGAAAAGTGCAATGCGATATACAAAGTATAGACAGGTGGAGCATAGACAGGACAAGAAATATAGTGCAGTGTAGACAGTAGTATACAGTTAGTTTACAGATGGTGGTTTAGAGCAATATAAATTGAACATAAATATGTGTAGTGTATTAGCAGTTACCTTATAAGAGCAGAATAAATATGTCTATGTAATATGAACAATGTATGAACAACATGTACAGATATGTGCAATTTAGCAGTAACGTTATAATAGTAGTAAGAATAATATAGATATATGCAGTGTATTAACAGAATATATTATAAGAAACACAGAATAAATATGGATATTCAGTATGAACCATATAGACAGATATGTACAGTATGTACAGTCGTTAGTCAGATACTTAACCTTTGCTCTGGATACTTCACCTGCTTTCCTTGGGATGGGCATGAAGGTGGTAGACGTTAACTTCTAGAATGTACCACGAATGCATGCAGCAAACAACTGTGCATCACTGTAAGAGTAACACGATCCATCCTGTGATAGGATTGAAAAATCCTTGGCCTTTAAGGAGGACATTTTGCAGTCTCAGTTTGGATGTAAAGACATTCTATTTGGGAAGAGGAGGAAGATATATTGTCGTCACTTGTCACTCTTCACCAATGCCAACTTGTATCCTCTTGCACCTCCAAAATAAAGAGCATATGGGGAAAAGTTTACGTGAAAGGTGGATCTGCTTTTGGTCTCCCTAAAATAAAAAAGCCATGTCATCGCTTCCAAGTTTAGACTTCTAATTAAGGAAAACAAAAGAAAAAGCATTGATAAGACAGCAAACAGTAGCACCTTGTATTCAAAATACAATTAGATACAACCTGCACCATATGCATAATTTGACAATTATGCATGCGATACACTTTTATTTACAATGGTAAATATGGCCACTAGGCTTGCTCATTTTACATTGAAATTTAAATCTGCACACTATACAAATGAATTAATGAATATTAATGTGCTACATAAATCGTTATAAAACTGTTTCTCAGTAGCATGTGGAGTTCCTTTACCCTGTGTCTATAGTTCCTCCAGGCGTCACACACATCAGAGAAGTCCCTTCTTTACTAATTAAAAGCTTGCCTTAATTCTTTAGATTTGCATGTGTTTAAATTACACTTAAGTCAATTAATGTTTGTTGATACAGTATGAGTTCTGTTTGATTAGAGAGCTGTCCTCCAGATCAGGTTCAAGTGAAATAATACTTTCAAGTGTTATTTGTCGATATGGTTATTTTTTGGCTATTTTCTGCTGCGTAACACATTTTGAATTGTGCATTACAACAAATACAATTGAAGTCAACTTGCTACTATCCAAATACTGTACATCAGTGCATTTGGGCTTTTCCCTCATATAATCAATTGCAGACATAGAAATATATTAAAAACCTAACATTACAAATGGTCAAACAATACAGTGTTAATACATCGACTATTGTTTTCAATAATCAATTAGGGCTGTAACCCTGGAGATTTAACAAAGGCAGCATAAGACTGTCTCTGGTAACAAACATGTTTTCCTTGCTGAGTTTTACTGCCATGCTTCGTTAGAGACACAAGCTACCGCCTTTGTTAGTGCTGCGCCATGCCAAGTTTTCTACATGCCACAGTGAGGAGAATCCCAACATTGTTATATAGGCTTGACAGGGAAGGTTTGATTCTCATTGAAGTAAATTAATCAATTGGGAACAATCTGTCCGTGAAACAGTGTTTAAACCTTTGACAAAGAGAGGAAAAACAAGTTGCTACTGTAAGATCTAATCATGCAATCATGCAAGAGGATGGCAGCTAGCATGTGCATGCATCCAGCATGCATGCGACCAGAATTGTTTTCCAGGGAGTACCATGATTTATTTCCTATACAGCACAAGGAGAAGATTTCCAGCGATAAAACTGCTCTATCCAGTTAACAGGCCCCAGGTTTGGCACAACAGACCTGTAAGTGAATACAGTAGTTACATGTTGTAACTCTAGTTCTATGATCTAATGTAGTTCCCATCAAAACACAAAATATGGAAACTTCAAATTTCAAACTATAAATTGACATGTGTTAATTGTGTCTATAATTACAATAAATGCAAGTAAAGAAAGTTAACAAACAGCAACAAAAGAAATCTCAATAATAAATCAGTACATATAAGGGAGAGGCAGCAGATCATTAATTATTGCAACTAGGATCTTGCAGTTGTTATTATTGCAGCCCAAAATTAATTTCCAGTCAATTGTCTGAAAAACTGTAATGCAATGTGTGACCTTTTGTGTGTGATTGACTGCAATGGAGTAAGCTGTCAATCCTCACTCACTCTTTTTCTTAGCCTACACACTTCACACGACAAGCATCACTGCATGCTGCTGCTGCTCCTGTAGTATATAATCAGCCCCACCTTTACAGTAGGCCCTGACTCTAGTTTTCCTGCAGGGGAAGATTTGGTTATAGTCATTCCCAATCTCCTTGTGTGCAGCCTCAAGTGTATGCTGCAGGGCGTGATGACACAGAGCCTATATGCTAAGCATTGACTGCATATACTCAGTTCTCACATATCGATAAAACCTTTGCCTGTGACTCATTTATTTCAGCAGCTGACAGTCTGAGCAAATCCTTTGGTCTGATAAACACACACACACACACACACACACACACACAAACTTTCTCTTTCTTTCACTCTCCCTTTCTTGTTGTGTTTCTCCCCGTCTGTCTCTCAGAAGCACTTAAAAGATCTTGAGATTATAGTGCTGTTGGACAAAAACAACTTGACAAGATCCCAATGTTTTCTGCTGTGGGGAGAGGTCACATTCCATGTAAGCTTCATTGCTCCTATTCAATCATCCAGAGAGTATTCTCAGATTTTCTACTTGGGCTAACTTGAGCAAAAGGCAGCATTGCTGTGGAACAAATATAGAGCTAAAAAAAACAATGTATCCTTTTTAATTAGGTCATGTTTTTGAAATACCTAAACATATACCTTTAAAAAGGGGCCAGGTGCTTCAAGGATCAGCAACAAACACCCCAGTGTGATTAGAACATTAATAACAATGAGAAAAAATGCTACTCTGATTATGTTTGACCTGGCAGTGTGTGGTGGCAGCTTGAGTCAGGGCACCCAACTTTGCTGTCCTCATGGTCACCACGGTGCCAGGGAGTCCCCCCTAGTGGAGAATCCTGGTCCTAAATCATCCTGCCATTTACTGCCACTTAATTATTAGCAGATGAGGAACAGTGTGGCCATTGTGCCCTTTGATAGGGGCCGCCATCATAGGGCTGGAAAGGCTAAAACCTAATTTACAGAGCATTAACATGCAAACCTTATGTACACAGATGCAACCACTGATGGCTAAGGGGGCTCAGCCTGTAATTCCATACATAGAACAGATAACTATTGTTGTCTGTCCTGCATTGTGTAGTCTTGCAGTCTCCACCATGTTCCTGATCTGCAGTGGCTTGATACAAAATTACAGGAAATGTCCCTGGTGGAATTTAGCTGAATTTGCACCATAAAGGGAACCAAAAACTAATTTCATTTAAGGTGACTGAAATCAAAAATATAATTAAAAAAAAGATATATTTTCAGTTATGATATTCACCTAATAGATCACCTAGCCTGAATAACACTCAACAGTCATGCCATGTGACAGTACCTCATGTCCTGAGGGGCCTTTATGGGAAAATCACATCATATTCAGCATAAGTCATCACCTGCTGGGGATTTAGTTTTAAGACCCCATTTCTCTCTCTCTCTTCTTCTGTCTCACTCATTCATTTTGACTTCAAAGATATTCAGTGGTGTGATACGAATTTGTCATTGCTAGTACTATTATAGAGCTGCAGGAAAAAAAATATGTAAACATTAATGACAACAAATGGAGGGCTCCAGATATACAAAAACTATCAGCACTCCAACCGCTCAGCTCAGAACACAGCAACATGTCAGTGTGTTCACTCAGCTGGAAAATGGCAAACAATCAACTGGATTCTCTCTCTCTAACACAGACATTTTCACCCCTGTGTTGCATATTTCACAAAATGTGACAAACATGCACAGGAGCATTTAAAGTTTTTAATATCCTGTCAGACAGACTTGCATTGCAGAGTTATTTTAAACTGAAGGATGATCTGTCTATCTCAGTATGCCACGTCTTCATTTCAGTCCCCTTGTGAACTGAGTGTGCCATTTGGGCCCCTGCTCTTCCTGGAAAAAGTCTCTGCAAGCTTGTCCCTGTTCTCTCAAGATCAGTTTGTGATCTACCGCCCAGTGAGCAAAGATAATAAATATCTTGCTTTCACAGCAACTAATCACTGTTGAGTGATTTTGTCTACATCTTTCCCTTTTTTAATTTCAGCAGAGGGCAGCCGCATTAGAGGGGAACAAATTGTTCTCTGTTGTTGGAGATCCAGTGTGAGCAAAGACTGATACTATAGTTTCCAGGGCTCTCAGACAGTATCTACAAACAGTCTCATAGACTGTATCATAGAACATCCCACCAAGGAATTTGATGTTTTAACTTTCCAGTTTGGCACTTTCTGTGATTGATGTTCAGAGTATTTCTAAATTAGTACATGTCACAACTGGTGACAGTAAGCAACAAATACCCATTTGTGTTATGGAGAGGGACTGGCTTTCTGAAATTTCTATAACATATTGTCTGAAGAGCAGTGGTGGAAGAAGTATTCAGAAGTACCACAATGTAAAAATACTCCATTAAAGGTAAAGGTTCTGCTAACTACTTTATATACAGTTCAGTAGTCCAGGTTCCCAAGGGTCAATGCCCGCAAAAAAAGAATCAGGGGTTATGAAATGGTTATGGGGTAGGAATGAAGACATTTTGATTCATTTTTAATCTTTTTCCTGAAATATTGGAGAGGTCTACAACCTGTTCTCTTTGAGAGTGCTGACTAATTACAAGGCTTTCAGCCTGTTAGGGCAACTCAGAGCAGCCACTGAGTGAACACTGCTACACAGTCTCAGCCTTTATTGCAAAGCAGCCTCAAGGCCATGCACATTTTGTAATCCATTTTGAAACACAGAAAAAAATATAAAGGTTGTGTTTGTATTTTTTTTGTGGACATCAGGTTTTAAATTATGTACTCTAATGGTTAGATGGGGGTTGACGTCAAGTAAAAAACAAGAAAAACACATGAGGGAGGCTTTCAATTTCTTGCATGCTCAGTGCCTTAGATTAGGTTGGATTGTCATCCGCCTCTAGTAAACAGCACTGACGGATTCAAACTGATATTCATCACCCAGTTCAAAATTTGTAGGAAAACACTTCCCCTTATATACTGACACCCTGTTGTTTAAAGTTTAGCTCACAAATGATTATCCTTATGACGCCTTTACAGATGGCAGACACAATAATTTTTTTTAGCTTTTTTAAATTTGTGTTATTTTCAGAATCAAACAAAATCTCTTTTGGGCAGAGAAATAACTTCATTTTTGAGTCCTACTTGACAAGACCTGTAAAAAATGCACATACATTCTATTGCAGCAGCCTCAAGACAGACACAGTTAGTGGCTAGCTGGTGAAAATAGCATTTAGCAGTTAAATAGTCAGTAAATACGGTTTGTTAAGATCTATGCTCTCCCTATCAACTTTATAAGGTGATAATACTCTAAGTCAATATTGTGTTTTCAGCTTGTTCTACTGCCCTCAAGTGGCCAAAACAAACAATTAATGCAAGTGTAAATGAACAAAATTGGCCTTTAAAATGTATTTGTTCTCCATATGCATAGCTCTGGAACCGCTTCGTTCAACATCGCTATAATTGCTTCCATTACCTTTAACCAAGAACTGTGGCATTTTTACTATACGTTTGTCACATGTAAAAGGAACTGCACGCCATATGCCTCCACCAGAAACACCTAAAAAGCTGCCGATCATAACTTTATACTTTGACAAAAGATGTTGTAGATAAATAGCTGTTGGTGTTTGGTTGGCATACTTGTCAAGTAATGCTTAAGGATAACCACAGTGTACACAAGCTCCAAAAACACTTGTGTATGTGTCATTCTGACACATGTAGACAGAATGAACACAGTCTTTCTCATTACCAAGCCTTTGTGGAGACAAGCTGTCAGGTTGAAACCCACAGGAGCCTACTGCAGATGCTGCAAACCATCAGCCTCAACTCTCAAAGCGAAGGAAATGGAATGTCTGCTAGCATCAGCATTAGAGGGAAAAGAAAATATTTACGGGGAAAGCATTCAAACTGAATTTCTGATTATAAACCAACTCTTCCATAAGGCGTTAGTCCATTGGGTTCAGTTTGAGTTTACAATCTGCTGTCAGTGCTGCCAGTGGAAAGATTTAACTATCTCACTAATACGGATGAACTCAGAATATCTAAATGTCTCAATAATATCTATGTCACAACCATCAGTTTGCATCACCACCAGTCATTATTATGAGGAAAAAAATAACATTGGTGCTACACTTATTTTAGAGACAGAGAAAGAGAGAGAGAAATCCACCAAGATGTCCACTGACAACTCCTGTATTGACCAATGATCAATATGTTATTATTATGAGTTATAGAGCTTGCCTCACTATTTATATTGATCCAGATGTCAAGATGCTGTTGTTTAGGCCAAGGTCAGCCAATTATATACAAATCCCTGTGAATAATGTTGAAATGTCACAATACAGAAACAAGAGTTTTATGGTCTAATCAAGATAATGATTATTCAGAAGCATTAGCCTAATCACAATAAATCAGTCCTAACATCAACATCTTTTACGCCAACTGGCAACATATTAACAATATTTATACTACAGAATAATCATGTCACACATCAATAATAATAAACTTTTTTATTATAGGCCTACAGCATGTTGCCCTTATCAGAGTGCAAGTTGCAACAGAAAATGTTATACTTGTCAATGTTTTTTGTGTAGTTGTAGGTACTTTTGTTTCAGTATTTTAAAAATTGTATGCAGTTTAAAATCCTATGGCATTTTACACTGCATGAAAAATAAAAAGCGCATGGTTGAATTTCTAATATTATTAGCGAGAGCAACAAGTTAGCAGCCGGCCAAGTGTTTAAATGCTAGCTATATAAAAGTGTATCGTATTAGCTTAGCTGAAGTGATGGGGACGCCTGGCAGAGCTGCAGACTAGTGGCTAGCCTCCTGTGACTACACAGCCACCTGACACTCAAAGTGGCCATGCCGTTAATTATACAGAACAGTATGCCTAAATATGATTTACAACAGGTGTTTTAAAAAAAAACACAGTTGTCATTCAGGTCATTCCAGAATTGGAGGACAATTTAGGCATCCATCACTTTGAAAAATTGGCCCTTTATGTTACTATTTTTTATTATGTATTTAATAAAAACAGGTAATATACCATTCAATAATTTGATTCGTCCAGCTCAGGTACCTTTTTTTTTTTGTGCTCGGTGCAACGCTGTGGATTGAAGGAGATTCAACCCTGTTACTCCAATTATGGTAACAGGGTTGCAAATGAATGCTAATGTTAGCTTTTCCTCATGAATAGAAGCTAGCTGTTTAACTAGCTCTTACTGTCATCTTAATGACAAACTTACTTATGTAAAAAAAGAAGAAAACCTTTAAATGAATGTGTCTTATTCTGATAAGTGTAACAGGGTTGCATTGGTTAGAGTGACACATTCAATCACGGCTAAAAGTTGTATAATAATATGAAAAATCGAAAAGAGAACATACCTTTGTTCTACCAATTCTGGTGGCAAATTGCTTAGTGATGTAATTTCCTGCGAATCATGTAACTCACTGTTTTTTTCTTCTTCTGCCAGGCTAAATATGTTTTGGTAACAGGGTTGCACGTATGTTGTGGTACATAACTTTATTGCAAAATTTCTATTATTTGAAATATTTCTATCATTTAAAAAATGTTTCAACAATTAAAAGAGACAAATAACAAAATCATACAAAAAAAAATTATTTTTAAAATGTATTTTAACGGTTGTATTTAACATTCAATTTGGTCATCTAGAAGGTGGGACAAGAGAAAAATGGCACTTTTTTCTAGAGACTTATTTTTTATTTTCAATAATATATATATATATATAAAAAAAATATTCAAGTCTATTTTATTTAGTCTCAGGACAAGTTTTTTTACACAATGACTGCATTTTTGTATATTGTACATAGATTATTTTACATTTCATAGGTGGGACATGAAATGTCCTCCAATTCTGGAATGAGGTGCAATAGAGACCAAAACCATTTTTGTACCAGGCTGTATATACTTAATTATATTGTCAAATTGGGCATTTTAACATGTGGATTCATGGGGATTGGAGCCAGCCTCAAGTGGAACCGTGATTCGGATTAACTGCGGTTTTTGGGTCAGGGTACTAAAGTATAATCCGTTTTTCGTTTTAAACCAAAAACGAAAAAACAAAACTATGAGCTCCGTTTTCTCATTTTTCCAATGTCCATACAAATTAAAAATTAACTGGAAAACTGCACGTTTTTCAACTGTTGTTTTTTTTGTTATTCATGTTTCCGTTTTAACCCAAGAGCGAGAATACAGGCTCATTTTTATAATGTACATAGTCATTGAAAATCTGATGGAACACAGGTCTCGTTTATAATGTTATTTTGGTCTTACGTGTTAAGTCAAAAGTTGACTAAAACCAATGCGCTCTGGACAGGAAGTAACATTAACGTGTCAAAATAAAAGTATGAGAGCCGTAATAACTGCCAGAAGAACGAGGCACTTTATGAATACATTGTTTGCCTATAGCTTGTCCGATTAGGCTAAAGTTAGCTATTTAGGGTTATATAAAGTATTTAATTATTTAATAATAATTTTAAAATCACATGAAATCTACATTCATCTATTATTAGCCTATGTGTGGCAGTTATTGACTAGTTACTCTAATCTTACACCAGCCAGTAAAAAGGCATCTAACACTCTTTCAACCAAATTAACCAAAAATAACATGCATTGTTCCCTTCCATGCTCTTTGCAAGTAACTTAATATTCACAATTTTCATAAAACTTTGGGTGTTTTATTCAATTTTATAGCAGTTATGATCTTCACCGGGCAAATTTTGACCTAGTAGTGCAAAAGGGCACTATTAAGCTTTACAGAAGATAAACACACAGGACACACTTGCATATTTACAAGTATGTGCATGCACACACAGACAGACACACACACACACACACACACACACACACACACACACACACACACACACACACACACATACACACAGACATACACACACACACACACACACAAACACACACATACACAGACAGACAGACAGAAAGAAACACACACACACACACACACACACACACACACACACACACACACACACACACACACACACACACACACACACACACGCCTACCAAGAGCCTGGCTCTGTCCGAGGTTTCTTCCTAGTATAAGGGAGTTTTTCCTCACCACTGTCGCACTTATGCATTTACTGGAATTTTGGGTCTTTGTAAATTATAGAGTGTGGTCTAGACCTACTCTATCTGTAAAGTGTCCTGAGATAACTCCTGTTGTGATTTGATACTATAAATAAAATTGAATTGAATATACCAGTCTGTTATAATCCAAAACAACTAATCGTATATATCCTCATTTTACTTAGAAATTAGGTATAATTCATGTAAATGAGGTCTGTTGACCATGAATGCAAAAAATAAGTGTAAAACTAATGAGTGGAATGAAGCTGGATAAAAGGAGTAATCCAGAATTGAGTGATAAATTACTTCATGCTTTATGAAATGGTCAATTTAGGTCAACCTAGGAATTAACATTTTTAAACCAGGACCTGGTGCCTCGTGTTCATTATTTGAGGGAGCTACAGACTAAATTCTCCATTGAGACTGAACCAGTAGAGAAGTTGAACCTGGAGCAGATTGAGGAGGACTTGCGGTGCACGAAACTCAGAATGACGAACGGTGAGTACAACACTGCAACTCTCATTTTGCTTTAATATGTGTGTGTTTGTGGCTGCACCTTTTGTGGAGTTTATATTGTTTGTACATCATGTGTTGTTGTCTGACTTGGTGATGTTTTATTCTGCTCTATTCTATATGAAATGTCGAGCTATTTAATTTATGTGGCTTAATCAGTCCATAAACCTGTTATTTTTTTTGGTCATTTTTGTTTAATTGTTTGAGTTTTGTGCTCTTTTCTGGTTAATTTTAATACAGCGACATTGATGAAGGTGGCTGTAGCCTATATTCAGTATGCCCAGGCTGCAAAGTGCCATAGAAATTGAATGTATTGTTGGTTACAGCTCGGTGGTATGATGTTGTTCCACTAGTGTGCACGTTGGCCTTTAGTGCTATTTATTTTAAATTCTAAATGTGTTATTTAATGATTTGACAGTAGTATCATGTATCAGTATTGTTTACAAAGCCTCAGACACACTTTATTCCCCTGTCTTCATCTACTTTGAGTCTGAAATGTCACACAAGCTCTCAAATTACCATGGCCAGCAGATAGAGGAAAAAAAGCCAGACAACCTTTAGTGTCATCAACACTCTCTGTTCCATCCTGCTGGGCTGGTCACTGGGGTAAAGGGAACCCCCGAACATCAACTTCTTGTTTTAGAGCAAAATTACAAACCTCAGACACTACAGAGCATCACCTAATGATGCTGTCAATAGACTTTGGTTATGTCTTGTATGAGGAGTTTCCGAGAAGGGCAAATCCTAAGAGCGGTGCAATAAAATGGGGGAAACCAAAGTACTTGTTACACAGAACCATTCAAAGGACCATTTAAGTTGATTGGAAAGATTACAATCAGCAGAGGCTGTAGGACAATAAATAAGGCAATGTGTTTTGTGATAGAGGCTTTTGTCTGCATTTTGTTGCTTTGGCATTAAAGGTTCTTCCCCTTTTTCTTTTTTACTGTAGAAATCTCCCATTGAGGGTTCCTAACAAGACAGGAGCACCATTTTATAAATAAAAGGTTGCTCCTGTTCCCACCAATTAAATGGAATATTTTGATTAACTATGCATAGGATTCAACATTGATGCAGCTCTTAGTATACTTTGACTAATAAATTAATCTCTGGTGAAGAGCCATTTAACATTGGTTCTTTAGCCTTCCCTGAACTCTGTACACCCACCCACTCATAAATGGACACTCACTTACCAGCTCAGTGCTAGTGACATAATATTCCTCTTCATTTCCAAAAATAGGCTGATGTTGGAGTCAGGCCCAAGAAAAGAAACATAGCTCTTGCTCATTTCATCTGTCACCTTGCTGACAGAATGTAGAGCTGCCTGGCGGAGTGAAGGCTTTGCATGAACTGCCCCCAGGGCAACAGATGTCCTGAGCTCCAGACTATCAAGCCAATGATTGAACAACAGAAAACACCAAAGGCAAACTAACTAGAAAGAGTAAAAAAATTGACCACACTTCTATGGGATCTCTCAAAATTCAGAGAAAATCTGATGTATCTCAGTTTGGGCTTAAAATTTAGCATGCTTTTGTGATGCATTATGACAAGTTTAGGATTCTGTGTTTTTAGAACTTGACCCATACTAGGACTTAAAATTAAGGAAATTATTCAAGTGCAATACTAAATACAAGTTTAACTGGAATATTATAAATAGGGGTATGAGCTGCAAAAATGTATGGTGGCATTGTAAAACTGGATAACAATCTAAAAGAATATTATAGCATATATCAGAATCCGTCTCTCACCTTATTTTTTATTTCAACATTATACTTGCGCACATGGTCTGCAGTATATTCAGATGCACTTACTGCATGTTGTCTTTAAACAAATACTACTTTATGTGTAATAAATGGAGTATGCAGGGTTTCAGTGTTCATGCATTGTTTACAGTATAGATTTATAGCCCCAGGTCAGAATACAGGAGCTCCACTTCTAGAAAAATACAAGCCCTGCAACACATCTATTTTAATATAGTTGGAGCTTATTATCTAATATGTATTATTGTTTCCCTGGATGATAATGTGTCGGTAACTGTCAGATGTAAAAAAAAAAAAAACAAACTTCCAAACATGTCAAGAAGAATGCATGCAAGGATTAAAGAGTTAATCATCATGGGAGAGAACAACATAATTCCTCTTAAAATGAGACATTTAAGAAACCGTTTTGAAATGATTTACAGTATATATTATGAACACCTTGGCATAGGCTGTAGAATCCTTTTTTTGTATTTGATAAAAAGAGTGTTGAAAAAATACCACACTGTCAATATAAATGGAATATAAATAAAATAAATGTATATATTAATATAAACATAATCAATTAGTTTAACACAATTATGTCTTTTTTTAATTAGTTTCCTTTGACATACTTGCATATTTTCACCCCTACAAGATGAATAACCCTGCTGTTTCTTAAAATGATGCAGGCGCTGTGTTGTGCCTCAGGATGGTGCCAGTGTGCTTTGAAAGACAGAGACCTACGCCACCTACAGATTCCACACATATCCACAGCTTTAAATTCTAAGTGACAACTCCAGTGGCATTATATAATATTAACTAAATGTTGGATGTACGAGCTCCCTGTCTGCTTTCTGCAGCTATTCATATTTGTCAGTCTATTCCTCTGTTAACAGGATGGTGGCTTTGCAGTTGTGTCAATATTGCTTGTGATGTTTCAGCTTGTGATGTTTCAGGCGATCACTGTCCGTACACAAATGCTGTAAAGACTTTTCATGAAATAATACCTTGAGGTAATAGTAATAGGGTTAATAAATACTAGTATAGCACTGTAAACTAGCTTAATAAGGGTTTACTCCTCCACGCGGTGGCCGCGGGTTTGACACCGACCTGCGGCCATTTGCTGCATGTCATTCACCCTCTCTCTCCCCTTTCATGTCTTCAGCTGTCCTTTAAGAATAAAGGCCTAAAATGCCCAAAAAAATAAAATGCCTACAGTCTTTGTCTGAAGGCCCAAAACGTGTAATCTTTACACTTCTGTTTTTGGACAAATTAAACAAACAACATATAATGCGTTCATGACTGAGCTTCATGCTGCTAGGTAAATGTTATTAGCTTTGGATGGAGACAGGCTAGCTGTTTCCCCGTTTCCAGTCTCTGTACTAAACTAAGCTAACTGGATGCCTTCCGTAACACTGGTACATGTCCCAAAAGAAATTAATTATATCTGCTTGACTCTAGTAGAGGATGACCAAGCCTTAGAATCACAATTTAATCAGCTGTATAATTCCCAGTGTCATTGCACATAACCTTCAATATAGCCAGTAATCAGAAGAGATACTATCTCACCAGAAATGTCTTTATTTTAATAACACATTTTTCTTTTGTTTAATTTTGTACTGTAGTATAGGGCTGCAGTGACTCATGCAGTAAATTCAGATGTCTCTTTTCTCCTTTATGCCTGAGTTCAAACTGTATAATTGGTAGCCTACAGTGAGTGTTTTGGAGAGCATGCATAGGAGGAATATTTCCCTGTGGTGACATATAGTTGATGCAGAACAAAAATGACACTTTCTCCCCCACATGGTTCAACTGCCAAGTATAAAGCAAAAATAACTTTTTCTCTGGTGAGACAACTCTCGCAGCATAGACCATAACACAAAAAGGTCTTAACACTGTTTTCTCCAACACAGACATAGTGTATTGTAGGCTACTTGGATGTGTATTTATGGTCAAAAGTGAAAGCCAAAAATATCCTCTAGACACCAGCATGGAGACATGCTTCTGTGCCAACTTTATTTCAGCAAATTTCAATACTCTCCAGTAGCCGACTCCCCAATGAACTTTACAGGTTATTGATATTTTGTTGGGGATATTTGTGCACACAGTAGGCAATGCTGTATGTGCTTGCATGCCGCAGAGAGATGTGGGTAGAGAGGGGAGGTTGAATTGTGAATTTGAAAAGTGAAACTGGAAAAGTGGTCAGATTTCGGAGGAAGGTAGTTGTGTTTAAAGAAAGGGGGACTGAGGAATAGTTCCCTTGAGTAAGTGGATGTGACAGCTTCTCACCCAGGAGAGCACTTGTACTGAGCACACACTAGAGGCCAGCAGGGCTACCTGTCACACCGATCTGTGACTAAAGAACTCTATTAGCGAACAAGCACCCCGGGGTAACACACACACACTCGCACACGCCCATTCATGCATGCACACACACACACACACACACACACACACAGACATACAATGAATGCGAATGAATGAAGGAGCCATAAATGTTGAGTGATTAGGTAAGAACACATTAAATATGGTGAAGGCTAAGACACGACTAGATTGACAGTCCCATTTAATAATAATTATTTTCTCTATACATTCTCTGGATTATATCCTCCTTGTCACTACCGTCTGCAATATCATTGCTCAAAACAGCACATTTTCACTTAACATGATTTAAAGTACAGGGAGGGTGTGAATGCCGATGAAACAAAATTTTCTTCTTAGGACAAGTTCGGTGGTACATGAGTCATGACCATGTTTCACTGCACTCGGCATATGACAATTATCAAGATGGATTTGCACTAAACCATGTGTACTGTGAAAAGATGTGTCTCTTTGAAAAGATAAGTTGGCCTCGGTGTTGAAATAAAAATGATTTTATTTCAAATGAGCATCAAGCGAAGATAAAAGGCATGTTACAGACTTGACTTGGGCTTTGCCGCTCGCATGCATGCAACTTTTCCTTTCCATTTTATTGTCGAAAATAATTACCTGTCAAACACTGTTTATACATAATAGTATATACTACATACTGTAGGTTATTTAATGTGCAAAGATACCTGGAATAGAATAGCCAGAACATATTTCCCACACTGTCACTCTGTTGTGGTCAAAATAAAAAAAAATCATATTGACACTGCTGCATCCTCTGGAAAACCACGACAAGTTGGGCTGTCAGGGCTCTTTTGCTTGATTCTTGTCCTTGAAGCCTTTTGTCATTTTTCAACTTCCTGCTTCCTCCCCCTCGGAGAGAGTAGTGGTGAGGTTTGATTTTTTTAAATGGCTGCTGGAATAATATCCATGAAATCAGGGATGATCACTGCTGTCTCTCAAACCACTACCTTCCAATTGCAGGCTCTCACGTGATGCTGTCAGCTTATCCATGGAGAGAAATTCATTGGAACAGGTGGAGCTGTGGACCATATCCCATTAGTGAGCCTGCCAAAGGCTGGTCCCTATAGGAGTAAACCCTCCTCTTCATGCACCATAGGCACACGCTACTGTATATAGACTTACATTTATGGGCTAAAACCTGCTTCTCAGGTAAAAATAGGGAGGGATTGATGAGCATATAGATCACAGATTTCATACATTTTTAACAAATCTGTAAAATACTTTATATAAAACTCTTTTTCTGTGAGGAATGCACTTAGCCTGGAAACATTTAGAGAGCAGTCATTTGCAATGAAAGTCAGTGGCTGAAAATGTACTGTAGGCTTGTTGATGTGTGTATTGGGGAGTGCATGTGAAGGGCGGGCATGGCTCTGACTTTGGCTTTGACAGGCTCGGCTGTTAGCCCCTGGCTTCATGACTCTTCCCACATGGCAACACATCATGGCAACACTCTTGATTCTATACATAGTGCAAGGAATAATGTCAAAACAAATGAGAGTAATTGTGCACAGTGATCCGTTTTCTATTTTGTTTTTTTTATAAAAAATTTTTTTTAAATCTACACTTCACACAATAACAAAAAATGGAAAAGTTATTTTAAATAAGCAGGATGGCATGTAGAGCTGGGCAATATATCTATTATATTGATATCGTGATATGAGACTAGATATCGTCTTATATTTTGGATATCGTAATATCGTAATGTGACATAAGTGTTGTCTTTTCCAGGTTTTAAAGGCTGCATTACAGTAAAGTGATGTCATTTTCTGAACTTACCAGACTGTTGTAACTATTCTATTATTTGCCTTTACCCACTTAGCCATTATATCCACATTATGGATGATTATTTATCAAAAATCTCATTGTGTAAATATTTTATAATTTTTTAATTATAAAATATTAATTTTATAATTATAATTTTCCTCTTAATAGTCAGCACTACAATATCGTTGCGGTATCGATATCGAGGTATTTGATCAAAAATATTGTGATATTTGATTTTCTCCATATCGCCCAGCCCTAATGGCATGTATGCATATGATGAGATGTGACCTGTTTAAGACATGTGACTTACTCAGATGAGTAAATGAAAGCTGAAGCAAAAACCTCTGTGTAAAGACTACGTTTTTTTATGTACAATACAAAGTGTATAAGGACAACTAATGTGCAAATTCTTTTTACCCTCAACGTATTTGTTAAAGTCACTATTATCAATGTTACTTCAATCTATAAACGCTGACCAATAACAAGTACTTATCTTATTATTTTTTATTTTGTGATGAGTTGCAATCACCTTTTTTGTTTCTCTCAGTATTCCATGATCTTTTTTTTTGTGTGGAAGTGGCTGTTGTTTTCTGTTAAATAAAAGTACAGAGCAGTTGCTCACCCACACCACAGTGTAACATTAGGGGACTAGCTTGCATCACTATTTTGTTATCTTGACTTTCAGGATTGTTTCAACAGTCTACGTCAAGAAATTGATTATTGACAGATTATAAATTGTACGGTACTTTAATAAGACTACTTTAAAAAGTTTATAATTGATCCCACAAAGTGGCTGTCAGAACTAACTTTATGTTAGAAGTGTCTCCTTTAGTTGTTGATATTAATAAAGTAACAACTCAAAGATAAGATGAACAATTCACCCAATGACTAACTGTCAATTATTGACAATGACTGTGCCACTTTCATGAGGTGGAAAAAGTACGCAATGCCAATTTGAAATGATAAAACTATTAGACTTTGATTGACAAGTCTTTGTATTAGTACAGCTGACCATACAACAGCTTTTTGGCATTTTTACAATCTTAAAAATCCAGTGACTGCTAAATGGAGCACAATGGATGGTGTACCCCACTATGGGGTTTGACCTATGTGCACTTTCTGGGTCTTCAGTGGTTTATAATGTCTGCTTCTATTATGATGGATTGTTGTTGGATGTTGAAGCATAAAGTGACTATGAAAAAGAGCTCTTTCCTCTGTCGTACTGATACCAATTCATGACTTTTACTGGTGCAATTCTTCCTCACACTGCAGTACATTTACTAGCATTTACTAATATTACTGCAGTATATTACACTTTCCCAAGGCAATTTGACAACTTGTAGAGAGAGACAGTAGTGGAGTGAGGGAAGAGGCAAAAGGATCACAGATGAAGCAGACGTGTTGCCATGGCACATAATGGTTAGAGTAGAGGATCCTGTCTCATCAGGAAAACAATAGCAAGAGAGCTGTAGCACATTCAGTGCCGTGCCCTTCTGTTGGGTTATACGCACTGATGCTGTGTATTTGGGTTGGCTAAGTATCCTGTTTCTCTTATTTCAGTTTCCTACTGGCTGGAACTGAACACTGTTGAAAGGCTTTGAAAATTGTATTCAAGTTAGAGTCCTGGTTCGCATGCTGAGCTGGAAAGCTGATTGAAGAAAAAGCAGTATAATTATCCTCATCAAGGGAAGAGCCTGTTCTGTATTTATGTTCCATAAAGCAGTCTCACTAAACAGGCACCAATAATCCTTCTTTTCCCTTTCATGCAGTCTTTTTCTGCCTTTAAACTTTACATATAAGGAAGAGCTTCTCTCACCTTGTATTCATGTTTGAGTATTCCACCATAGTAGTATGTAATATCGTAACAATAATAACTACCTCAATTTACAAGTAAGTGGGATAGAGTGTCCTTGAAGCACTTTGAACTGAAAATGTTGCATTACTCTCTGGGGTGTAGTGGTTGACTATGGATATAGTTCATGACTCTGAACGAAATGGGGAATGTCAGTATTATAATAAGAAAGTTTCATCTCATTTTACATGACCTTTTGTTTGAATACTCCCTCTGATTGCATACTTTACAGCAAAATCAATATGTGCATCATGGTGCTCTTTGTTCTTCATGCACAACAACGGCCACTGGCTACAAATTGTGCTTAGCACATTATGTTCTCCAATTCACTAGTGTGTTTACGTCTGCAACGAGCAGGTTAAATTATAGGATCATATGGTATTTTAATCACATAAAAACTGAGGTTTCCTCAGGCTTGGAAGTGAATCAATAAAGCTGCAAATATTCAGCAACAATACCAGAACTACTTAAAATTACTATAGCTGTCCCGAATATGACTTTTGGGGCTTCAAAGCTTCAAAGCCCCAAAAGTAGCAGCACTGATCAAATGTGAATAAAGATTCTGTTACTGAATCGCCTATTTCTCGCCTCAGATGTTGTTAAAACATTTTACTCTATGCTTAGCTGTAAAATTAGGATGGTTGCTCCGACCAATGGGTAGTGCTTGGTTTGGCTTGACTGTTTGAACATGGTGGACAGGTCACAAACTTTCTCATTTTACAGCTTAACAGCGCTGTTTGACAGTTCGATTGCAGTTCACGAGCAAGAGGCAACTTGCTGAGAAATGAAGCCAAAAACGGTAAGGGAGTCAATCCCCATAGACCCCAAGGTTATAATGCCCAACTCTACAGCAGAAATAAAGATGTTTACTGCCTGGTGCAAAAAAAAACAGTTTTTACAACTCACCCGTTTAAATTATATTAAGACTTAAAGTTCTGCATAATTAAGGACATTCCGCTTTGAGTGACAAGTGTCTATCATCACAGCAGGCGAGTACAGACTGTCGGCTTTATTCAGCCCGCCTCAGCTACCTCCATGCGCCACTTCTTTGCCTGTATTCGGATTGGCCAGGAGTTAGGCGACGTCAGCCACTGCTAAGATGGCGAGGGATGGAACCCCCTGGAGCCATTCACTTTGAGCTTCATTTCGGCTCTTCAGAAACCTATGAAAAAGCTGCTTTTGTTAATAGTTAATTTGTCATGGAATGGCACTGGCATTCATTTGTGCCGTATTCCTCAGTTTATTGTAACTGTTCAGTAAAGAATTTATTTGAGCACCTCTGAACTAATTTATGAACCATGGTAGTGCTGAATCCCACTGCTGCTTTCCAGCACTTTAAGGATTTTGCTGACTGGCCCAAAAGCAACGCTACGATTGTAGTTTAAAACAAAGTATAGCTAAGACAGCAGCAGTGGCCTCTTCACATCCCCCCCCCCCCCATGCCTTAACATGCTGCTCTCCTGAGACTCCCTCCCTCTTCAGCCCTGACATACTGTACAATGGACTGTTTTGAAGCTTTAAATGAGGCTTCAGAGGGGCTGGATTCCAACCTGCATCCTCAGCCCTCTCCAGACCATGACTGGCCTGTTAAATGTACTTATAAAACTGGCAGGTATAATTTTTTATTTTAACTATTTCTGTCCCCATGTGATGGAATGTTTTTCTATAGGTTTTTATCCCCAGACTCTATCCTATGCGTGCGTCCCTATGCTTAACATGACTTTGCCTAATCCATAATAACCTCACCCACAGGAAATCCAGCTACATTCCTCCATAGATAAACATGTTTTGGAAAACCAGCCTGTAGAATTTCTTTGTCTCATAAAAGTTTAACATACCCCTCTCTTAGAAGTGCAATATTAGCTCATTTCTCTCATGCTCATGTTTCATTTTTAAGCAACCCGCGCACATTCTGTCCTGCACTGCAATTATTTAAACGTCATTAGCATGAATTTTGCACAACCAACTCTAGACTCGCTTACATCCAGTTTTAAACATCCAGTAAATGAACATTAATAGATATATAGCGGTTCTGAATTAGCCAGTCGTGCTGCTAACATTCAAACATAAGCATAATAAAGAAAAGAGCATATATTATTACAAATCAGCTGGGGAAAGACGTAAAGAGATAGTAAACAAAATGGCTTTGAAACAGAAGGACAAGTAATGAGTTCATTAAGACAGCATTTAGCACTATAAATGCCCAATGTGCTGCATGATAAAGAAGAAAAAAGGGTTATTTGTACATCAATACATTTTTCAGTAATGACCTGCACAGCTCCGTATACCTGCTTTCATTTGTTCAGTTTCTCTGTCCATCTGCCTTGTTATAGCCTACTCTGCACCAGTTGGGGATGAAAAGAGTCTGTGCTCAATATGTTTTTAGACATTGTCCACAACAGTGTTGGTAGATCCAAAAGATCCCTCCCCATTTCTAAGAGGAATGAAATCAAAGCAATTTTCTTGGCTGCATTTAAGAGGACTTGGTCTGCTGTAACTGACCTAGGCCTATCTTTTGATGTAACACACTTGAAGGAGAAACTTGGAGAACAGTAACTTGTTTTACTTTTTCCAGTTATATAAGGCATGCTTCTGCAATACAAGTGTTAGTACGGCCAGCATTTGAGGGTGATTACAGAATAGAAAATGTACACATAAAATGGCTGCACATCTCGCCCCTCAGTAATGTTACTGTACCTTCTGCACAGTAATTTAATGAAAAAGAAGAAAACTACAGTATATTAGCCTGAATAGAAGACTACCCTGAAATACAACCAACTTTATCCCCAGTCCTTTAAAAAAAAGAAATACTCAATAAATCAAGATAAGCAAAATAGCTAGCTCATTTAAATAAAAATACAATAAATCAATGAGAACAAGTCAACTAGGAGAAGGTTTGCTATGCATAAACAAAATGCAAAAAAGAAGAGAGAAGTAATGATGCATACTCCTCGAAATGCAAACTCTACAGCCAGGATGGTGCAGGGCTGGAGCAGATCTTGGCAGAGCGCTCTGCAGGAGGGCAGTAGCCTGCCACAGTGGCTTGAAGTATGTGGTTGAAGGTGGAGCTGGGGTGGTGGTGGGTTTCAAGATGAGCAACACAGAGCATAGGAAAAAGGGCTAGTTTATAAATGGGTTCAGTAAACATCCAAAATATAAAAGAAAAACATAAATAAGAATTGCATAGAGGAAATCTTTTAAAAGGGTACAGCATAATAGACCAACATTGCTGGCATATCTGCTACAGCAGAGGAAATCCTGCAAGTCTTAGTCATTGTATTGCTCTTTCAGTCTCTAGAAGAAGTGGATTACTAATTGGACTAGAAAGTCGTTGGTATGACATTGTAAAATGGGCATTTACAAAGCCACAAACCAGTACAAACAAATGTCAGTGGTGTGCCTATTTGCAGTGGTGAATGGTTAAGTCCACCGATGGTAATCATAAAGTTTGATTGTGTTCCTCCTGATACAGCACTATACAAAAAAAGAACCCCAACAAGTCCGATCATGTACTCTATAAAACTTTGAATCAAATTAACTATATAGTCATTTGCAGCCTGAGGGTTTGTTGTTCTGCTACAATTACATGTGACTTCTCCCTCTGCATTGTGAAATCAGTAAAATAATAAACAACATTAACAACCCAGTATTAAAGAAGAATGGCAAACACTACATTTCCACCACATGATAGATTGAATGCTTCTCTAAATGCAGTGGACGTCAGTCACAATGAATCTGATGTGCAGCTAGTCAGGGAGTGGCTCTACTTTCCGTCTTGCACGAAGCACACGTGCAAGATGGACTTGCTGTGCTTATTGGGGAAGACAAGTCAAGTTCACTTTAATTTTCCCATGCCTTTGTCAAGATGCTAGTGTCCGTTTAAAATATTCTGTTTGTTTTCTTTTCTTCTTTCCCCGCAATATAGAGAATAATTTATTCAAGCCTATTTAGGAAATCTGTTTGTCAACAAAAGACGTATTCATAAGAGAGATTGATGGCAGTACTGTGTAATGAAGAAGTGTCAGTTATGCAGTATTTTAAATTTCCTGTAACAATAAGCATAAACCTGTCACACCTGTCATTACCATATTCATAGAATAGCCTTCAGTGAGCTGTGAATAGCAGCTTGATATATAACCAGTACTGTTTCTGAATAGTATGTGAGTGAACAATAAATATGTTAGTAAATACAAGACATTTTTCATTCAGCAATATCTACAATTTTCTATTTTTTTCACCAAACAAACCACAGCTATTAAGCTCTTGGTGTTGATGGAACCTAACACAAACTGGCAAGTAACTATAAATGTAAGTACAAATATATCCAGTTAATGGTCTTAAATGCAGAATGAATTGCTTTCATAGTACTGCAATTAATTAAAAAAAATGCAATATGTGCAGTTGTAAAATGTATAGGATTTATGAGACCGCTTTATACTGTTTTCAGCATTATTGAATCATACTGAGGCACAGTCTCATCTATATCTGTGCTTGACAGTCCTTTATGGTCTTAGAACTGGATGGGTTTTCAGTTCGGTCTGAATACACAAAACATTCAGTTTCACCTCACGCCAAAGGTGGTATATTGGGTTAAGATCGGGGAGCGAGCAGGCAGCGAGCTGGCAGCACTGTGATGTTTCTGGAACTGTCTTAAGATGATATGACGCATTGTACTGCTGTAAGAATTCATCTAAAAAAAGGATACGCTGTGTCATTAAAATCATAATTAGTTGGCACTAAAGGGACCAGTGTGCATCAAGAAGCGCCTCTAGAAGCAGCCTGTACAGCCTCCACACAGGATTGATGCGGTTTACGCTAAACTGTCACTCTGCCGTGACCATGTTGCAACACAATACTTCATCCCTTCGGACTATAGGCAGCACTTCCTGCAGTGTAGTGGTGATGACATCCCCACCATGGCTTCCGCTCATTTGTTTTGAGCTGACAGAGTGGAACCTGGCATGGTGTTTTACTACAGTGGTCCATCCATTTAAAGATTTGACTTGCCTTGTCTGATTTTTAGATGCCCTCCTGCACATCACTGTGGTACTGAGCTGTTACTTGCATTTTTGTGGGCCAACTGTTGGCTTGAACAAATCTTGTCGTTCGACTGTGACCTCTCCTGGCAACAAGGCCCTTTTGTCCACAAACCTGTCACTGGCTGGAAGCTTTTTGTGTTTGTTTGTTTATATTTTTTGCTCATGGCACCATTCTGGTTAAACTGAAGTCACTGTAATGACTGACCGGCCCAGAATAGTGAATGTGTTAATGTTGGAATTAGCACATCTGAGATCAAGCATCACACCACATTTAAAGTTGCTTAGATCACATCCTGCTCATTCTACCATTTAGTTAGTAACCAAGAGTTTCTGAACCTCTTAACCCTGTTTGCATGATTTACACTCATGCATTATTCATATACACTATGCCTCGCTGTCTGGAGGAGCAAGCTGTTTGTGTAAATGAGAATGTGTACCTAATAAAGTGGGTAGCAAGTGTCCTGTAGATCCTTTTCCGAGAACAACAGTCATAAAAAAATCTAGTCACATGCAGTTTTAAATATTACCTTGGGCCGCTACCTTTTTAAATGTTTAAAGTATCTGGGAGCGCTGATAGTCCTTGCTGTCAGAGATGACTTATAAAATTAAAAGCTGAATATACCAGGACAGCAACCCTGTCACTGCAAAGGGCAAGGGATTCACATTATTTACATATCTTTTAAATATCATAACAATCAGCAGGAAGGAAGCTGATTTTAGCCACCACTTTGGTCCAGACTTAAATGTTTCAACAACTGTTGGATGTATGGCCATGACATTTTGGACAGACATTAGTGGTCCCCAGGGAATGAATCTTAATAATGGTTGTCCCCTGACTTTGTACCTATCGCCACCAGCAGGTCAACGTTTTCACTTAGCCGGTGAAATTTCTCAACATTTCAAACATGGATTGGCACAAAATACAGATATTCATTGTTCCTCAACTATGAATCTAATTGACATTAATGATCCCCTGACCTTTCCTCTAAAGCCACTAGCAGGTTGACATTTTTGGATTTGAGTGAAATGTCTCGACAACTATTGGAGGGATTGCCAGCAAATTTCTGAATGACACAGATGGTCCCCGTCAGTATGAATTGTAATAACTTGGGCAAACCCCTGACTTCAAGCATCATAGTCACCTCAAAATGTAATTTTCGAAATCAATGACATTCCCATCAGCCTCAGCTGTATTCTGTATCTTGCGCTAATTAGCATATGTTAGCAAACTAACTGAAACGGTTAATATGCAGTGTTTCCCCTACCTAAAACGATGAAGCTGTTTTCACACATACTGTACGCTTCTCATTCCTTGTCTTAAAAGTTCAATCCATTTGAATGAATGTCACGGGCTGGCTACATTGCACGCGTAACGTATGCGGAGCGGACGTTCCAACACTACACTTTCGCTATAATCAATGAAACTGGCTACACCGGGCACGAGAGCAGCGCGTATGTTCCGTGGAGACCGCTCTAGAAGTGTAAAAATATGACTGTCTTCTATTTATATTTTGAGGTGTGTGCAGCCCTTTTACACAGCAATGAATCATAAAGTGTCATTATTTCTTTTAAATTAAACTACCGATATACAGGAAACCAACATGGCCTCATGACTTTGCGTAAACATACACAGCACTTTCCTAAAGCCAAATGGCGTGTTATCTGTACACATTTTGAGCTATCCACGTGTATGTCTACGCTGTATACAGCAGATGTAAACATACGTGTTATCGCGAGAACTATCGCGAGAACGTCACACGCGTGTAAAAAAAAAAAAAAAAGAAAAAAAAAAGGTTGGGTTTAGGAAAAGAACATTGGGAAAGGCTTTAGTAACATAAAACAATGACCAAAAAAACGACAAAAACACGACGGTGACCAACGTCACACGCTTAGGAAAACTATAAACAGTTGGGTTTAGGAAAGAAACATTGGGGAAGGCTTAAAAAGAAAAAAAAACAGCTGAAATACACAACACGCGGGATGCGATCCCTGCTCTCCTGGGTGAAAGTCCTGTGTTTTATTATCCATTATCCATTATAAATGCCGATACTGATAGTTTGGAAAATGCCTAATATCGGCCGATAATATCGGCCCGCCGATATATCGGTCGGGCTTTACTCCAAATTGATCAGACATGCCAGAAAAAGACCAACTACTTTGTGGTGTCTGTGTCCTGATGTCATGAGTGGGCCTTGAAACAGAGGCACACTGACTCACCCACTGATCCCGCTGAACACTGACATCAAAACAAACAGACAGAGGAAATAAGCCGTGGCATTGAATCAACAAACAGCTGTCAACCATTCCTGCGTTACATGACGGCCTCCGCCACGGTGAGAACAACAGAGCATAAATGGGAAGGGACAGATGGACACGCTCCGTTTGGGTGACAGAGTGCACAGCCCTGGGTAAGGTGTGGGACAGACAGCTTTTTATGAAGAAATATGTTTGACACAGTAGACACTTGCTGCAAAATCACATCAGGTTGCCTGAAGAGGGTTTGTGACTCTGGTGTTGGTGATAAAATATGAAAGTGTGCAAAACATTTCCAAGCGGAAACAGCCCCAAGTAATCTTTTTCACGACACAGGAATTTGATCATTAGTCTTAATAGTCAAATCAACCGTTGTTCATAGTTTAAACTCTTCATCATCTTCAATTTGATCGTAATAGATGCATTTCACTACAAGTTTTGAATGGGCTCAATTAGAATGGGAATGGAGAGCAATCAAACTGAATTGCACTGGTGAGGTTGTCACAAAAACATAGATGCCAGCAGTCCCCTGATAATGTAGCCACGATGATTGCATGTTATGTCCGTAATGAAAACGATACGTATGCAGTCTCCAGGCATCCCCTGGTGTACTGTGCAACGCTTGCATATCTGGTAATTCATGGACATGGTCACATAATAACACTCCTACAGTATGAGTCATATTTTTGTTTTAAAGTTTAATGCACAGTTTTGCTCAAAACTCTCTGGTGTCTCTTGTTATTGATTATAGAGGAAGATATTTAAAATCAGATAATATTGAGTGTACTTTTGCGTTATCACCAAGGCTGTTAAAATAATATCTTGCCAATAGCATCAGGCTGTAGGGGCAAAGCGGGACACAGATTACCTCCTCCCTTACATCTTTTGGGAATAGCAAGTATTCTCTGTCTCCATCAACACCACCTTCTTGAATTTGACAACTCCACTCAATTGTTCTGGTCTAATGGCTGGTATTTTTATATTGAAATGCACCACAATATGCAACCGCTTCAGGGAAAACGGATGCAGACTGTCTAGCCTGGAAAATAATTCTATTTGAAATTATATATTTCCTTAATAGCAATGCCACTCACATGTCTCTGATATGAGTGATCTGGGATGAACTTTGATTTTGGAGCTGTCAGGAGTCGCCAGAGACATTTGTGTTGCTGTTGCGTTTTCCCTCAGTTGTGTAAACAAATGTGGGCCATAGACTCTCAAAGAAGTATTTGATGTTCTGTGTAATGTTCGAGAATCTATACACAAACTTTTTGTCTGTTTTTAGTTTGTGTTTTAGTGTAGGTAATTACATTTATTAATGTTTTACTGTGAAAGCCATAGGATGATTTTGCCCTCTCATACTTAATGCTACACCAGTTTAGATTATTGTGGGATAAGCTTTCTCATCTCCAACTAGTGTCCACAAGATTATCTGACTTGGGTCTATTTTTGCTTATCTGGAGGATGGACTTTCTTTTACCCAAACTTTCCAGGACTTTACTCCGAATACTTTCAAAGTTTTGTGAATCTATTTATTTTTTTCTCCAAACATCATGATATATGGTATCTCAGATGAACACTCGAAAGCTGCAAATACCAAATGTCTTCACATGTAAAAATAACAAGAAGGAGCGCACAGTATCTACCCTATGTCCTATATTCGTGAGTGCATTTATAAAAGTGTGTGGTTAGGTTTTCTCTCCTTTTGGTCTCTTATGAAATGCTTAACAGTGCCTATTATGGTTTATTCTGCCTTTGACTAACAAAATATTCACTGTTTAGTCTCAAGATTTAACAGTATATGTAAGAGCCTTTCCATTGCTACTTCGCACGCTTCTGTTATCAATTTCCCACAGTCATGCAGTCATGATGCATGACTTTTTTTTTTTTTTTTTGCACTGCATTGATCCCCTAAGAATTCAATTATGGCCCTATCTAGTGGGAGGTCAGAAAACAGTGTCAACAACTGTCTCTCGAATAGAGAATCGGGGTCCTGCTCAAGGACACTTCCACTGGATGTTTCTGTCAGTGGAGCTTGAAACTGGATTTATAACTAAAGGATGGTATAACTGTTTTCTTATCCACCCTGCTTCCTAGTCCTCATGGATGAAAACTATTGTATATTAGATACTTTTCAAAGCTATCAAATATTTAAGTTGTATTCAAATCACAAAACAATCAAAACATAAAAGTATATCTTACCTCTAACTAGATCTTTCCATTAGGCCTGTAACAATTCAAAAATTTTCTGGCCAATTAATTGTCTCAGAAATAATTGTGATTAACAATATAATTGTCTTTTAGTGAAATAATACATTTATTTATTTATTCATTTTTCAAACAAATTAAAGTTTAAATGAATCCCGGGATACATCTTTTGTAGGGCTGTCAGCATTAACGCGTTAATCGCGATGCGATTAAGGATCAAGCATAATGCGTTCATTTTTTTTTATCGTATTAATCGCATGCCGCAATTTATTAATTTATTTTCACTTCACTCGGCTTTGCGTCATGCCTAACAGACTACTATTTTGCCGTACTTCCTCGTAACACATCCTGCTGCTGCAGGAATAGCATCGCATCTGGTGCCACTGATATGCCTGAACTTCTCTCTGATGCTCTGAAACAGACGTTACAGGCAATAGAAACATTGCTGCACTATACTCAACAGCAGCTAACGTTAGCCTACCGCTAGCTAGTAGCTGGATTAAACCCGGTTAAAATGCTGACAGCTAACGCTAAACGGTGTAAAGTTTGTCTGTATTTCACTGTAGAGGATTAACAATCTACAGCTGCTGTTGTCGGAAAAACACAGACGGTGCGTTCAATGAAACTGGTAATTTACAGCCTCGTGGTGCATTCAAAGTTGTTGTTAAATGTCCTTTTCCCATCGGGTGGTTGTTTTTGTCATTCAACAGCTATTTACTAGTGAAATAACTTATTGTTATAGTGATTACATTATTATTAAACAATTCATTTTGACGATATGGCCTTATCAATAAACAAGCCGTTCTTTAATGTTGCCAACTGTTTAGTACCCTTCTTTTTTTTAACTTTCTTAAAAAGGTTCAGGCACCGTTAAGGCACCGGTACCGTTAAAAGTACCGCTTTAGCACCGGTATCCAAACCAAACAATACCCAACCCTAATATTGACTCTAGATTCAAATGTGTGACTAGATTAAATATATAATAAACAAATACAAATCTTAAAATCAAGTTCATAAAGTCATTTATTACTCATTTATTACTAGTCACTTTGCATTCATTTGATTCCCAATCAAGATAGACTGGTAAGAATTGCTTTCCATTGTTAATATGTATTTAAAAACAGTTCTGAAATGCAAAATAATAGAATTTTAATCATGTGATAAAACATGCGATTAATTGCGATTAACTATAGAAATTCAACGATTAATCTCCATTAAGAAAATGTAATCGTTTGACAGCCCTAATCTTTTGTAATATTACATTACATGTCATTTAGCTGACACTTTTATCCAAAGCGACTTACAATTGCTATATATGTCAGAGGCCGCATACCTCTGAGCAAGTAGGGGTTAAGCATTATAACAAAGCATTAATCATTTAACAAAAAACAACTGGCTTTAGACGGCTACAGCCCAGGATGTTTGGGGATGCTATGGCAACAAGTGACAGCTGCCGCTAGCATAGCTTTAACTAGTCAGACCAATAATCACTTATATAAATACAATTTGGCACATCTAAACAAAAGTTGTTCTGTACGGATTAGAAAAATAAAAGCACAAATCCCCGTGGAACTACGTTAGCATAAGGTAATGAATAGCCTCTTTCCAACTAAGTAGTTACAGGAACGTACTTATAGGAACAGTCCACTTCTAAACATTTATACTAACTACTCTCCCCCAAAACCGGTTTTGCCATTTGTGGGGCATCCTCTGATAGGAATCCATAGGATCATAGGCTAGCTAACGTTACTGATAGGTGATGCTACGCCGGTATTGCAAGCGCGTTTGATGGATCCAAACAATAGTGTGATCAATCTCATTGAAAAAATGCTCTAATGCTTTAATTGTGGTTATACAAAATAATCGTGATTATGTAAAAAAAACAATTGCGGTTAGACAATTATTTAATAATTGTTACAGGCTTACTTTCCATCTTCTTGTCTTCTCTACAGGATCCTGTATATAGATATGTCTATGCTCTGAGTGCAATTTCATTTTTGATGGCATCTTACATGATGTACTACTCATTTTAGCCTCATTTTGTGGTTGTTTATCTGATGTTTGACTGACAAAAAAGATTAGTTTTTTTTACCACACCTGGAAATTGCCTACTATGTGAAGGTTATGTGTTTATAAATCAAATCATATCCATATGCAACTATTCAGAATGTTTAAATTACTTTCAGTGCAAATATAGAGTGTGGAGACAGCATCGACATTTATACTATCTATCCATCATCGTGACATTTTGGAACCTTAACCAAATTATGTTTGTTTCCTAATCTAAACCATCCTTCTGGACGTTAACTGTCATGACAACATTATTTCCAGCTTTAACAGAGTTATCCATCTAATCTTCCAACCACAACTTAACCAAACTGTAGCTGCTGAGTGGATACATTAATATTGAAAAACCCTTCCATTGTTCATTCTGCAAAAATGTTCAATATGAATGTTCTACATAATACTGTATGTAGACGAAAAATATATTCACATGTCCCTTCAAAATGTATTCTGTTGGAAATGGCAGAATATAAATATAAAATGTGGTAGATAAGGTGTGTTTTCAACTGTCATACACTTGCATCTCTTTCTTCTTGTCTCTTTGACATCACAGTAGTGTTAAAACCAACTGCTTCAAATAGCCACATTAACAGCAATCTAATAAGGGCTTAGACTGCCTAACACCATTACTGCTCAAATTATTCTCAAAGTGCTTGGTGTGTGAATATGGTCTGATCTTCCACATAAATGTGCAGAGGTTCTGGAAGTGCATAAAGGAACTCAGCCTCTTCAGGGGATAGAGACTTAACAAGCTTTACGCCTTTGAGTTGCCTGGAGACAGTGGCAGGGTTATAAAGCATTAAGGAAGGAAATCATGTCCCCCTGAACACAAGACAAAAAAAGAAAAGAAGCTGCAGAGGTTCTGACTAAGCTGTGGGCGGTGGCTCTAGAGGCTACAGGGCTGATGACGACAAACGGTGAAGGACCCTAAAGAAGAGCTACGATTCAGGATCAATACAGGCAACATAATTGACAATCACTAAGGCAGTGACATTTAGATAATGGCCTATTTAATGCCATATCCAGATATAAATCTTTAGGAAACAATTCCTATAACATACTACTGTTCAACGAGTTGGAGATTTAGAAATGTCATTTTAAATTGCCATGGTACTGTGCAGACCATTTCCTTACTTAATTATAGAGTGAATCACTGCAGTGTTTAATAATATGTGGTGTCAAGCACTGTCAAGAGGTATATTTCTATTACTAATCTCTTTTCCCTTTTTTTCTTTTCATTCTGTCTTCCCCTTCACTTCTCTTAACAAAAACTCTAAAACGTGACAGTTTTGTTGATGGGATTGCAGGATTTTGTACTGCCCTACAGGCAAAATCTTCTGTAGTTTGGCAACCTTCTATCTTTCTCCCTTTCCCTCTGATGATAACCTGGAAAGCCTTTGGTTAAAAGTCAAATCTTCATTTGCCTCCTCCTAATTTTTTGTACTTGTTACTCAGGGAAACCAGTAAAGAATGATGTAATCAGGAGCATGAGGAACTTTACATTTCACATTCTTTTTAGCCATGCCAGCGGCACCGCTCTAGGCATGACAACGTCGGTCAATTAGTCCACCATTTTTGATCCAACTATCTGATAGATTGCCATGACATTTTGGACAGACATTTATGATCCATAGAGGATGAATCTAAATTACTTTGGTGATCCCCTGGCTTTTCTTCTAGCGCCACCATGAGGTTGACATTTCTGGTTTTTGGTAAGAACTTTGGTACATTACTTTCTGTTTAGTGCCATAATCAGGTCAAAATTACAATTTGTCCACATTTTCGTTTATAACCACATGTAAAACTACTTCATTCTCATCAGCCTCTGCCGTCACGTTATTGTTATCATTGTTAGCATGTGGCCATGCTAGCATTAACTTTGTAAGTTAATTAACTTTCATTTCACTTTCTAAACAATTCACAGAGCTGCTAGCTTGTCTATGGACTCAGTCTTGTTCTATTATGTTTTCATTTATTTTTAAGGTTCAGGGAAAAGGCTAACTGCTGATACAAATCCTGGGGGCATTTTCTTCATTACATTTCTCAGAGGCTGTCAGTTGTTGCTACTGTCGAGCTTGTGCTCTACTAGAAATGCCTCGTCCTTCTGTGTGTATTACTGTGTATTATATCTACTGTATGTCAACTGACGTTTGATTCTTTTTTTTTTTAATTGTTGAAGATTTAGAGGGTCAGTTTTGATGATGGCATATTGTCTGAAGAAAATGAAAATCATGGGGTGAAGAAACCTTCTGGGGATGATTGTATAGTCTTGTCTTTCGGGAGAAAAACAAGAGAGAAACGCAGACCTTGGCTAATTTGATTGACATCTATTTTGATGGCTGCTGAAGTGTCCAGGTGCCCTCTTATCTAATTCTCTGTACGGCTGGGAGGCTGGAGTCTATAATAGCCTCATTATAGAAGCCTGTTAAATTCATTATGAAAGAAGGATGCAGGAGCGACAGTGGGGGCAAGAGCTCAGTAGTTCTGACATCCTTCTGGCAGAGACTCTGCATGGGGAATAGTGTTTCTCATTTTCATTAGATTTCATTAGATAACACTTCGCTTTTCACACGCAGTTAAAAAGATGAGATGTTTTTTTGCACTTTTGCTGTGTCCTCTGCCCACATAGATCTGCTTCCAAAACTGTGTCATTTTAGAAATGAAAATATAAATATTTAAGATGTAAGCTAAACTCTTGTCTTGATTTGAATGTTGCGGAGATGATTTGAATGTCTCTATATTTACTGCATTTAGCAAATTTACAAGCAGCATGTCCTTAACTGATATATTAAGCATAGTATATCATCCGGACAGAGCAAATGTAAAAATTCTTTGATACAGCCGCCCACGTTGTGTCACTGAATACATGCCACAGTCTGCAGCACCTCCTCAGTCACTGCATACATTTTCACAGTTCCAAGCAGATGAAGATGGCACACTGTCTTGCTTTTGGAAGAAAATATGTTGGATTGAGTTTGACAAGGAAAATTCATATTCCTGTGTGTTGTTTCTGAATGTTATTTTTGCAGTGTGCATTATGTTTATTACCATAATTTATGCACAAAACATTGTTGTTAATGTGTTGTAAGAGCATTGTCACCCTCGCGTCCTATCTGTTGCACATGCAATTAAATCCATCACCATTTAGTAACCATATGTTACACTTTTAAGAATGAGGCAACGCTCACTCTTGGAATAACACATTTATTTCCTGTAGGAAATATGAAAACACAGTTCAGATCAGGAGCTGTAGCATGTACACTTAAACTCGTTCATCACGTACTGACTTCTACTTTTGCGCTACTGGTTCATACCATATACTTTCATAAATCTTACACAATTACTATCAATAACAATACACTTTATAATCCACATAACTCATACACTAAACAAACATGCTACTCTTGGTACCATACTCACTATTGCTTCCACTGTTACTTTGTGTCAATACCCATGTTAAGTACCCAAATACATGTTGACTTACTCTAACAGGGACTACAGGTATGTATTTAGCAAGCTACAAAAATACTGTCTCTTTTTAGTGTCAAATACTCTTTTTAACATATATACACAGGTAAGTAATGCTTAAATTCAAATAACCTAACCTACATGAAAATAACAGTTCAGTAATACCACATTACTCCAGACTGAAAAATCTATGAACTTGTCTTATTAGTCTCACTGTTTGTGAACCTGTATTATTTTCACATGGATTACAATTAATTACAAGTTTTAAACACTGACTACCGCACACTCCACTTATCAAAACATCATGGAATGCTCCTTTAACCTTCATGACGCTCAGGCTGTGGCGTTAGCATTTGATTATAGTGATTAGCATTAGCTTGGCCTGCTAAACAATACACACAGTTACACAGTTTCCTAAAACATTTACTCGGTTCATCCCGTTTCACACCATTTGTTCTCACTACTGTCTTAACCACATATGTCTCTAAACATGTGTTTCACTCCTTATAGCTCACACAGAAAGGTAGTAGCTTGTGTTTAGCGACCTAAGTCATTACTATCGGCGTCCGCCATCTTAGACACACGAGGCGGCACACATACACACTCGTAACACGGTCAAATTTAATGTCTCTTAATGTCACAGTTGTTAACTAAAACTTTAATAAAATAAACTACTGATGTCTATTACCCGGGTGCTGATTACAGTCAGCTTACCTGTAGGAAATATGAAAACACCGTTCAGATCAGGAGCTGTAGCATGTACACTTAAACTCGTTCATCACGTACTGACTTCTACGTCTGCGCTACTGGCGTCAGCTACTGATACCCGGTCAAGTGTAAAGCTTAGAGCGCCCCCTGCTGACGAAGCTGAGTTAAGTCAGAATAATATCACCCATTCAAAACACATTAATTCAGAATCCCTTGTGGTATATTATAGACAATAGAGACAGTAGTTACCTTGTGTTTTAGACTTAAGCTTCACTCAGTTCAAAATTTAAAGGGGGGGGGTGAATTAGTTAACACACAGTGCCACACTTACAAGCCATTAAAAATCAAACTTGTCTCATGTTGAGGTACAGTGTGTTTAACTAAGTAATGTCACTTACACAGCAATATCTACACATGTGAAGTTTGCTAACATTAGCTTTTGCTTACATTAGCCACTAAAATAAGCTGCTACTGCTCATACCAGACCAAGTAAGGCATAGAGAATAAAGCAGTGATCAGTGTCACTTTGGCATTGGCCACATATAAGTTATATACACAAGTTATATTTTGAGATTTACAAGTATTGAAAGTCCGCTAGTTACAGTAGGTTTACTTTCCAAACAATAGCTACCTTCACCAGCAGTCAGAAATTAGTAAATCTTTAAATATTCTATTGAGGGTGCCTTAGTGGTGTAATTGTTAGGGTGTATACCACATAACTGCAACATCAATGGTTTGACTCCTGGCCGGGGGATCTTTGTTGCATGTTGTACCCCTCTATTGTGCGTGTATAATGGTGAAATCTATTCTGTGTTTGGCTTTATCAGAAAAGATTCATGCTGTGCTACAGTTACTGTAGGAATAACGTTCCCTCTGTTGTTTTTTTTCACATTACATTTCACTGCTGTCATACATACATTATGCTGCTGTCTATTCTATTTTGAACAGGCAATTTAAGGTTCCATTCAGCAGTGGAACTTGACTTTCAAAATACACTTATGTGTTGCCCATTGAGTTATAGAAATAATAACACTCTTAAACATACTGTATCTGAGGAAAATATCAACAAAAGTCTTATAAAAGGGGGGCACAAGTGCTGATACAAATTCTGCCTCAGCTCTTTGCTGCAACCCTCTTAACATCCAAACACCAACCTCTCCTGGTTCACTCAGCCAATCTCTCTTTCCTGGTGTTGCCTTTGCCCTTCTATTTCTCTATCCTGTCTTGTCCTTTAAACCTTATGTGTTCACAGCAGAATATCAATCATTCGAGCTGTAGCATGTTTCATCATTTGGCCCTTTAACTCAGCCTCCTCTACTTTTGCTCAAGCAATCAACTGATTGTTATTCGGCCTCCTAAACCGTTCCTGAGTCGCCCCACAGACTTTGGCTGAAATGTCAACCAAATTAGCACCCAGACTATACCTGTGTGCATCACTAGCATGCAGGAAAAGATTCTCAACCACGGAAATGCCACCACATGGAGCTAACAACTGTGCAAGACAAAACAACTCCACAGCTACACCACTGGCCATCAGCAAAGTTCTTGAAAAGCTGCTAATGTCAAAGGTGCGCCTGTTTGTAAGTCCAAACAACTCCTCTGCCGCTATTGGCAGGAGCCTCCTCCATCCCAGCCTTTGTATGAACCCTTATACCCCTGTATTTCTAAGTTTTTCCCATTTGGGGATTGTTTGCAGTGTCCCCTGCATATTATTTATTTTGTTATTGTTTTCCTATGCTGGTTTGCTATGTTGACGCAGCAGGAAGCTTCCCAAAAAGTAGAACTGTACTGCAATGTATAAGTGTGTCAAAGTCAATATTTGCAACTTGGCATGAGTGTTCCTGACAAGTAAACATGTTGTAGTCATACATAATGAACAAAAAGGTTATCTTTCTAAAATTAGAAATGATCCCTGAGAATTAATCGAATTGTTTTGCTTTTTTTGGGCTAAATAAGCACATGGGCAAAGCTAAAACTCCCATGCATTTCTGATCAATTTGAATGGAAAATACATTTTTCATAAAATTATGGTGTAGGCTAGTTTTGTTGTAGTTTGGGGCCGTAAGAAAGGAATCCTATTTCTTGTCTCCTGATATAATTTCAAACCTAGAACTCTCGTTATTTACAGTGACGCCCAGTACACTAAATACCAATGTTAATAATACCTAGAGATATTTTGCTGATTTAAATCCAGCTCTGTGTCATGGCAGTGTGGGTAGTGTGTTTAGATGAACGGTGTTTGGCTCATCTCTGTGCGCCCGTGCACGGAGCTCCATGCGGAGCAGAGCAGCAGAGGTCTGCTGAGATCTGCCGGGTGACTCAAAACTCTGCACCTTGGTGCACTGGCGCCACAGAGGGAAGCCAAACACTGTTCATCTAAACACACTGCCCACACAAAGTTGACAAAGAGCTGGATTAAAATCGGTAAAGTATCCCTTTAATTAATAATACCTATACCAAAATTGCACACTGAATGATTTAGATGAAGAAAGAAATTTAGCAGCATTGTATTTTAATTAATTCAAGCCAGCAGAGACACATTTTCTTGCTTGTTTATGATTGTGCCATAATTCTCAAAGGCCCTGTTCAACCCCCTCAATATGTCATGTTTAATCAGCAGTTTATGCCATATAAAAGATGTGGGCTGGTGCTTACCTAAGACAAATGGTGCCTCTTTACATCCTTAACTCACATCCTGTAAGTTTGGCACACAAGGCTGTTCCATGTTTTCCACTGCCGTAAACAAAATTATTCCACGCCATTTGTTCCCTGCCATAAAGTGTCTGACAAGCTGTCCAATATCATGTTTCACACAAACAGCAATTTCTTGACAGGACATACAATGACAGCCATACTGCATAAAGATCAAAACTGCTATCAGGATTTCAGTTCACAGTAACACTGTTTATGCTCCTGCACAGCAGGAAAAAAAGAGCTTTTTATGTTGCGTGTTTTGTCGAGAGCTGTTCATTATTTTTCGATGGGTGGGGGGCGGGGGGGAATGCTTTACTACAACAACAAACCTATCTCAGCTATTGAAAACACAGAATCACTGAAGTGTAACAATGCTAGCTTCAAATAACACACCATTACAACTTATGTGTTACTGTAACTGTAATCCTGCTAAAATAATAATAATAATTCAATGGGTGGAATGGGCTTAGATTTCAAGTCACACACTTTCTGATTGTCCTTTTATTCCTTCTTGAATTCCTTTTAGACAATCTAGAGGGACACCTTCTTTACATCGGTAAATGGAGACACCATCCATGTGCTTTACAGGCATAGAGTACATTCTAGATGCATTAAACAATACAGTACATTTAGATTGTATATCACAGAGAGGCAAATGTAGTGTTTTCATTTTTTTTAACTAATATGTATGCATATGTATGAGGCAGATTACTTCAGTTTGTCCATGTAGGTGACTGGCTCACATCCCCATTCTCTCACTTTTTCCAATTTCTCCAAATGTATGGATAAGCTACATACTCTGGAGCTACATACTGTATGGCTTGCTAAACTTGACCATCTCTCAGCATAGGGCTGCACAATTAATCGAATTTTAATCACGATCACGATTTTGGCTTCCCGCGATCAAATTCACCTGATCGAGCGGTATTTAAAATGCTTCATTCCGTTCGTAGAACGCGCTGTATCAAAGTTGTTTTTTTCCCCCAAACTCCATAAACCACTCTCTGATCACGTGCCTCCATGAGCCAATCAGAGTGGTTCCCTGCACCGCGCAGTTTAGTTTAGATTTAGATAGTCACAGAGTACAGAGTAACGTGAGAAAAATTCCACAACAGATAGCAGTCGGTCATACGTCGTCACGAGGTTTACCAGTTTACCAGTTTACCAGTAACAAAACATTTTGTCCCGTCTGTGTTGTTTTTCAGACAACAGCAGTGACCAGTGCTAGTTTGAGTCTTTTAGCTCATAGCTTTAGCGGCAGACTGTTGTACATCCCGCTGTTGTAATCCTCTAACTAACACCGTTTAGCTGTCAGCATTTTAGCCGTGTTTAATCCAGTTACTACTGTAGCTAACGGTAGGCTAACGTTAGCTGCTGTGTAACGTGTTATTAGTGTTTACTAGCGTGACATGCAGCGATGTTTCTGTTGCCTGTAACGTCTGTTTTTGAGCATCAGAGCGCAACGCAGACATTTAAGTGGGACCGTAATCCGTGTTGCTATTTCGTCCGGTAGATACCGGGCACCGGTGCCCTATTGCCACCACATTTTATCATGCGTCGTTAACGTGAACAGAACATTGCGTTGCCTGTATCTTTTCACAGCAAACGCGCATGTTTGGAAAGCGGTCGCACAACAGCTGAAATGGCATACTCCTTCATATTATCCTTCAACAAAGGAGGAATGTAGCACAATATGGATGTATTGGCAGGAATGTAGCACAATATGGATGTGAAAGCAGTTCTAATTAGCCTATTTGACAATAAAATGTGTTTTGGTTAAAATCAACAAATAATGTGATAATTAATCGTGATCAATATATTGATCAAAATAATCGTGATTATCATTTTGGCCATAATCGTGCAGCCCTATCTCAGCACAAAGAAAATAGCCACGTGGCACTCAATGCACATTTATTTCTATATAGTACCTTTCAAGAGCAGACGAATGCACTGGACAAAGAAAAGTTAATAAAATAAAAATAGACAATGAGCTGGACCTGCCATGATGTACCAAAACAGTGGACCTTAACCTACTTTTGTTTGTATTACATTTGAAAAACTCAAAGATCTTCAAAAAAGTCTCCAGATATCCCAGGTACTAGGATAACTCAGACCTTATTGTCAACAGTTACATTTTCCTACATGACATTTTTTTTAAATTTTTAACCAAAATGCAGGGCCTGTGTTCCTTTTACTAAACAATAATGTGTACTTCTGAAGTAATACATTATTCTAAAGTGACAGAAATAAATAAATAATTGTAAAATATAGCACAGACTCCCTGTAACAAGTGGCCATTGAGTCATCAGCACAATTTTGTGCTCAGGGCAAATGGAGTTCACAATGAAATGATGCAATAAAGAGCAACAATGTTTTCATTATCAGTAACTGCTGATACCTAATCTACTGTATGAAGGTACTGTGATTTCCTACAATTAGTTCCCACACATGAGTGCCTGATTAGTAATCAGTACAAGTGCTCAGTGCTGATAAAATATAAAAAGATTATCTGCAGAATACCTTTCATTCTTTTTTTTTTTTTTCACTGAATGAAGCCGGGGCTTTCAACAAAGTGCTGCTATTTAAATCAATACATCCCTCATTACAGAATGATGAATATTTCATCAGCAAGACGATTACTTCAAATGAATAATTTAACTGTGTTATATCAGTCAGGGTTGGGGGTTCAGTTGGTACCATGGTCCCTCAGCTTTTAAACCCATCCACTCATTATGTCGCTCTTTAAAAAAACTAAATAACCCCACCAAAAAGTTCCAGGATTAGGTTCAGATTGTTCTCTCTTAAAATGCCAGGGTTGCAGTTCACACCCCTGACAGTAAAGGTATCTTCAGCTCCAATTACCAATGATATGTACATTGTATTGAGAGCATCTCTCTTTATTATAATGAGCTCCATGCATTGTAAATGCCATATGGATGTATGACTTTTGTGCACCTTATAAATACCAAAACTCCTAATGACCTAAAGCAGTAATCTATCAAATATTCAAAGGACTTAAAGGAATAAATGTGGGTGGCACTGGAACAATGTCTGTGCATTCTAGTTTGTAATGATCACATTATATTTCAACTTGACGATTTTTGTTGTTCCTTTCATTGTTGTTTCAGACACACAAACAACATGTTGGGACTTATGACTTTTGTGCAAACATATACAAAATTATCAAATTCAGTTCTCTATTGACTTGCTTAATGGAACATTGAGCAACTGTAACAATCAATTATTTTGATAAGAGATCATCCAGATTACCATGACAATTATGTATCTAACATTTTAAAGTGTCTGCCCAGATGACTTTCAATGAAAATTATTGGTTTCATGGTTGCAATAAACAGCAATGAAAGTAATACAAACAACATGATTAAAAAAAACTACAAGCCAAGCATCAACTTTGAAGCTTTAGTATTTGAATTTTGTTTCAGTGGCATTTAGTACAATACCACTTCTTACTAGAAAACCCACAGCATTGTTCATATATCTAAAGTGATTCATGTTTATGACCTCTTGTGGCTGTGCGAATAATGACTTCAGTATTTCTGTCAGAAGAAAGGCAAAAGTAGCCTGATGTTGCTAGTAAGGGCGTCACGATTTCTATTTTAATTCAAAATCGACCGAAATTAAGTCATAATCTTGAACTTTGAATTCAAAAATAGAATTGTCGATGCTGCCACGCCCCCATGTCACGTCTGGTCGGCTTGCCAAGCGGAAAAAAACACGTGTTGAAGTGCTGCGAGTCAAACTGCTCTAACTTAGCTACAGCCAGTCAAAAAATAGCATGGCAACTGCAGATGCAGGAGACCCATCGACAGTACTTGAACCCCCTCCTCTTTCACTGAAGTTGCCGGTGTGGAAGTATTTTGGAGTTATGTTGACAATGTTCGCGTTGTCGACTAGAAAGCCACAGTTTGCAAGCTCTGCTATGTGCGTGTACCATTTTCTTCCACTGGCAGCACGACTAACATGGCAGTTGTATTCTCAGTAACGTGACAATCTGCAAGAAACAGGTTTGCTTATAAATCACTAAAATAGCAGTGACAGCACCGTTTGGCTTAGTTATCAATGTCGTTAGCATCGTGGCTAACACTTTTGTTACTTTATTTTTTGACAAATGCTTTCGGCTGTGCTTTCTAACATGATGTCATTGTGCTAACCAAGCACCGTTAGCCTACACCGTTAGTTACAACAGAGCTGCTTCAATACACTTGTTAGATCATGTTTCATTACAGAGTTCTCTGTTGATTTGTGTTTGTCGCCGTGTGCTCGTGGTGGAAAATATATGTAAACAGAGAGTGGCGTGTCGGAAGTGCAATGCGCTGTGACGTAGATCCCCTTCAAGGCCATGCTAATGTTGGAAGTCCCTCTAGTGGACAGAACGTGTAATAACACCCACATGCTTATAGTGGCATTGACTATGGATAAAGTGTGTCACTAGACGCATCCAAGGTGGCGTGCGCCATCGTGACATCAAAATGACGTAATATCCTGCCGGCGCACGAGCACAGGTCGCACACGGCTCTTTTTTTTTAAGATGAGTTCTTTTATGGCGAATGAAAGGCTTGATTCGACGAAGTAGGTCATTGAATCAAATCGAAGCATTGACGGCAATGCTGCTGCTAGTTCTGCCATTGTTTACCTTTTTCTTCTTCTAGTCCGTAGAAAGAGCAACGTCTGTAGCCTTTGCTCATTAGCACCACCTCTGTTCAGGAGAAGACTGCAACTAGTGTCGCAAGCACCAGCGCGGGTATAAATAGTCACGGCGATCCCACGACGTCACATTTGCACGCGCCAGCTGGGCTGCGTCTAGTAGTAGAGTAGTGTAGTACATATTAATAACATGCATTTGAGCATTAAATCTTCATATATTATTCGAATAATGGCATAACAACCTGTGCTTTAAAAATAAATAAATGTAAAAATCGAGAATCGGATCAAACCGTGACCTTAGAATCAACAATGTAATCGAAACGAAGATTTGGAGAATTGTGACAACCCTAGTTGCAAGAGTGCTGTAAAAAGATTTTAGAGAGGAGGGGGTAAAGTGGATGGTTCAACAAAGACTTTGACGTGAGAGACAGCTTTTGGCATCCTATTTCCTACCAACAGTCAACGTTGTTTTCTTTTAATCATGAACACAATCATTCCCTATAACCTGAACCAAGTAGTATGTGTCTAACCCTAACCAAATTTTAACCATAGCTGTGGCAGATCAGAAAACGGTCATAATAAACATGGTTTTTGTTCTTTTTACTTTCTGCTTCTTCTTTACCCCTTCTCAATTTTCAGCTTACAGAGTCACTATACACTATAGTACATAGTGTCAGCTCATGTGCTGTAGTTCCACTCTGTGATGAAATAAAGTTTTAAAGCATTTAAATAGAATATTTTAAATGAAAATCTCTGAGTAATCATTTAAGTCCTAGAATACAGTACCAATGCAGTACCAAAACAAATTCTGCTACCCTAAATATAGACTGAGCACGGTAATGCTACAAAAAGGATAGCTTTATTATCGGTGACATCAAATTCACTATCATACATTAAATATCGAGTGTGTAGATTTTAACCTTTGGGATTTCCACGAGGGAAAGGGATGAATCCACTTACCCCCTCTGAACTTCATCAAAATGGAGATACGGGTTCTTTCAAGTGTTGAGCTGTGCTGGGTGTTAAGTAACACAAGGTCAAATTCAATGTTCATGTAAGATTATGGAAATGTCAGTCTTTTTCCTTCCTCTCAACTCTGTAGTTAGGAACACTGACACAGAGAGAGCACACTGGTTAAGTATGTCATACACAGATAGTATGTGTCGATTGTATGAGAAGCACCTATTTCAGGCACATGCCTGCTCACTTGTAGTCTTTCACTCAGACAGGTTATAATTTCTGTGTAATTGCACTATTAACATGAATTGCTCTTTTGAAGCTCAAGTATGCAATGACATATTGTAAATGCAGATAGTGGAGCATGGGCATCACAAGCTCTGCGATCTGTTCCTTCAAAAGGCTGCAATGCCTCTCTGCAAATACGCCATTTATCGAGTTAATTCATCAGTATCAAACCACATAAATCAAATGTATGTCTGCGGATATACAGTAACTTTATCCTCTTGGGCAAAATGTAGGCTACGGTGGATAAAATAGCTGCCTCGTCAAGCATGAAAAGACACTCCCATTCATGCAGCATTATAATCACAGATCTACAGTAGTGGCCAAGATGTCGTGCTTCCACTGGGTGTTGCATGTTTTTAGTAATAATTATGTCATAAGCATTTCATCTTTGTCCTCTCTGTGAGGTTCTTACTAAAGCTGATCCTTCTTTTGCCCTAGGATTTTCATAAGACATAAAAACTGTTAAAACTGACAGGTGCCAATATGCTTTCTTATTAGTTTTGTAATTATTGTCATTTTGATAATTTGAGCAATGTCATTTCATTCAAACAATGACATTCCTTCTCTTTGTTTTAACCTGATAACACGTTTTAAGTATTGATTTATAAGGCTCAAACGGCTGCTGTAAAAAGTCTGTTTCCACCTTTTTGTAAAGAACAGCAACTGTGGTGAGCTTCTAGGTTTTCACAGTGGAGAAAAAAATCAAAAGGTCATCAAACCTCCCCTGCAGCATTTTAAACTTCTCCACTGTCTATCTGTGAGCTCAGTAGGTCATCATGATTTCATCAAAATATGGCCTTTATTGGCTAGTATACAGTAAAACAGTAAAAGTGTTTCACATCAAAACAATATTCTTAAATCTTTTCGCAAAGCCATTGTAATATTTATGGCTAAATAATACTTTTGTGAAGAGAAATCGTTAGTTCAGCAAGTGTGCAAAGAAGACTTTTAAATGGATTCATCTACATACAGTAACTAGTGAGCTTCAAAAGCTTTTCATTAAATTTACATCAGACACATTTTCTTAATGCAAAAGGGCTTCATAACTTCTGATTCTGGACTGCAAGTCTGCTTCATGCATTAAAAAATCAACCCTAAATGAAAATGAAAGTGAAAGTGACTAAAATAAAATATAAAACCATGTCATTTCCCTTGTCTGTGTCTACCAAATAGTCCAGACCCTGACCTTTGAACATCTAAACCAATGTATTTAGCATTGCTGGTAAATCTCTTTAGCAGCGAGCCATTCATATCCTCTCTAACGGTATGTCCTCCTAGACTGCGCTGATAGCAATGGCGGATGTAACTTATCTGGATCTATCTCTCCCCGGACTCTCTCCTATCTCTCCATCCTCCGTCCGAGAGACATACTGAATGACAAACTGTACTGTTCTCTGTGGATCAATGGCTCATAAGTATAAACCAATTTCCTTTACAAACGGCACTCTGGGAAATAAACAGACACACCGCCTCAGGAGCCTGACTGTGTGAGCTGCAACAGCCCATTATTCATTTTAATGTTGTGGAACTTTGGCAGATACGCCGAACTTCCTAGATTAGGTCAAAAAGTATTTTCGCCAAGTCTTTTCCAAAGCATATGTTTGATATTGTTTTTCTTGCAGGAATCCATTTCTTTCCATTCATTTCATTATAGTATGAGAATAAAATTTCAGAGATTAAATGTGCTTTAGATGGGCAAAAATGTTTTGTGCTAAGGGAGCAGAAACTCTTCTGAAAACGTGTTGATATGTTCAAGGATGCTACAACATTTCAAACTTGTAAGTCAGCTGCAGAACAATAATATTTTTATACAAAAAAAAACAATACATTCTCACATCTTTTTCACATAAGTTTCCTTGTTCAGACTTTTGAGTTGGACTATCTGACAATATAGCAATATCAGTGCAATGCTCTGCGGCTGTCAACAACCTGTTGTGGAGTAATGAAGAGTCCTTGAATGCACCACCATAGAGTGCTTTGAAAATGGTCCCTGTTTGCAGCAGCAATACAGTACAACACAATATGTCTGTGTAGATAAATCTCACTCATACCAGTAGAACAGTATTGACTCAAAGTTAAGTTATTGATGGCAGAATCTAAGATGTTTTGGTATTCTAAGATGGTTTGTCAGGTTTACTAGCTGCTGAGTTCAGTTTAGCCCCTATTGGATTTCTACTGATGTATTTGGATTATAAAAAAGTAAACTTCATTAGTGAAAATACTAAATAGAAACAATAGAGTCAAGTGCCTGAAAAGTCTGGAAAATGTTACTACACTCATCATCTCTCTCCTTGAAGTTTCAATGTTTTACAACTATTATAATCATATTTAATGCTCATTTCCTTTTTTGCCAATAGTCAATAATGCAGCTAATGCCAAATTTGGGATTATTACTGTAAACACAAGTCTGTGTCAACTAACTCTCAGATTTTTTTAATCAAGACTTCAAACATCAAATTCAGTATGGATTTCTGATAATTGAATTGATGCTGAGTGAAGAAGGATTTGCTCCATCGATTGAAGCTACTCTTACTCATACCTTTACCATTTAGGCTTTCAGTTCATGATGGAGTGTAGTTATACATCAAATTGGTCATATTAAATGGTAGCCCTTCTTGCTCATTCTAAACTTCTCATTTGAGTAGTTAAGCTTATTGGCTAATGACAGAGTCCTTGTATTGTGTGCCATGGACCCCTAAAACTAGGAGTCAGATCAGATCAAGTCTCATATTTTCAACTTTTTTATTTATTGACTTTTCCAATGGTTTTGCGCTTACTGCCTATTTATTTTATTTAATAGCTGAATTAGAGACCATACCGTCATCATTTTAAGGTATAGATCTTTGACAGTAATGCCATTTAGACTCACCTAAGTTTTAACTCCAGCATATTTACAGAAGCTTGTTGAGCCCTTTTTCTCTTTCAACACTACTTCAGTGCTTCCACTTAGTTCTGAAGAGTTTGTGAAATGCTTTAACATAATTTCCTCGATAGGTGGAGGGATTATATCTCTAACCTGGCCTGGGAACGCCTCGGGATCCCCCAGTCGGAGCTGGTTAATGTGGCCCGGGAAAGGGAAGTTTGGGGTCCCCTGCTGGAGCTGCTACCCCCGCGACCCGACCCCGGATAAGCGGATGAAGATGGATGGATGGATAATTTCCTCGACTACTCTTGATGCTGTTGCTCCTTTTCAAAAAACAAAATTATCAACAACAAAAATCCTTGCCTTGACTAAATGAAACTACCTCAGCCGTGTGTAGAGGATGGCTTAATGTTATATCATGAATTGACATATTGTTTTCAAGTTCTTGTAAATACTCATCTGCAACAGACATTATTTTTAGGGTCCCTTGGAGTTAAATACTTGGCGTATTTGAAAGCATACAGTACAAACATGTTCACTGTTATGCACAGTTACATCTGCTTTTTCCAGTGTCATTTACATAAATCAGAAAAAGAAACACTTCCTTCTCATTTACCCACTGCTGCTACTGCAAATGATAGATGTATTTCTGACAATGTAAACCCAGCTTCGAAAAACATCCACATCCACATCACTTGATTCAGAATTGGTGTTTACCAAATGATGGCTTTGTATCATAATTCTATGATTACAAGTTGACCCTGTGGTGGGAATCTCCCTCTGAGCCCCTAAAAAAATAACTGAAATGACTCCAAGGACTTTTGGTACTCATCTCTGTATCTCTGCACACAGCAAGATGGAAGTATTTGATGATTCTCTGCCTTACAGATCACAGGATACTCAAAAGGTCTGGGGAACTGGACTTGACATTTGGTCATAAAGTATGCTCATTTAAAAATGGTTTCAGGAGATCTACACCACTGTTCCTTAGAACTGACTATGCAAATTGGGACTGTCAACATCATTTTGATGAAGTTGTCTTCACAAGGACATTAAAAACGTACTGTATGCTATGTAGGCTCCTCCAGTACCCTATCCTTAACTGCAAAATAAAACATTCTTTTAGTTTGTTTCATTAAGTTGGAAATAAATCAGCAATGTCTGAAGACCTTAAAGCAGCTATAATCAATATATTTACATTAACAATGGATTACATGACTATGTGTATGTAAAAGGGTTCGCTCGTGGTAATGAACCCACAGAGAAATATTGCCTGACTGCAGTTCCCTAAGCTCTAAGAGCTTAGCATCTTTCAGCTCGTTCTTTTGGTTTTTCAGCACGCAACTTTAATGTTTTGGTTCAGTCTCATCACTCTTTTTGTGTTATTTTCAGCTACAGCAGGCAGCTCTTTTCAGCTGCAGAGCTCACAAACACCTAAATACCACTACCTGCCCGGCACCATACAGCAGACAGACAGAGTTAGCAACTAGCTGGTGGACATAGGCCCTGTTCAGACCTGTCTAATCTTGGGTGATAAAATCCAAGTACTGTACGTCAGTTCACACCTGTGTCTCCACATGTGTGTCTTGAAACCACTTGTGATTTCACGTTGCTGCTGCTTGCTTAATACACATGGCTAACACAGCAGACGTTGCGACGTAAGATTACATGAATGTCTGTAGTAATGTCCTACATATTTGTGAATTTGGGTACATTTTATCAACCTAAAAATATAAGATTATTGTCTGGTGGTCCCCAGGGACCTCTATACGCCGCGCACCGAGCTCCAGAGGAGGATGCACAGAGGCTCACCGCTTGTTTCTTACAAATGAGTTATAGTAGGTTTAAATTTAAAAAATTTGATTAAATTTGCGTTGTTCTTTACTGTGGTACACATTATCATCTTTTATTTTCATCTTCATAAAGCTACCATTGTGGATGTAGAGGCAAGGTAATAATGCCAGTGCACCAAACTTAATAACTCCTGTAAGTGCTGCATATCGATCTGTTTGTTATTTGTTGTGAATGACTCATACAAAGTAATTGGATGGAGAAGGGAAAGAGGAAGAAAGTAATATAAACTTTCTATGAGCATATCTGGGTTACAAAATGCATTTCTAGTCTCCAACAGAGACATAAGGGGACACAAGTTCACACAGAACACTGAAAGGTTTTGATATCCTGCGGGGGCAATTTTCTCTGAACCTCCTACTTAATGCTTTGACATCGTTATCCATGTAAATGCTCAGCGCAGTGCTTATGAATACTGAGAGCTCTCTTTCGCACATGAATTGTCAGAGTGGTTGGAGATCATTTCATTCTTAGGAGATGGTGATTAACACATGCATTTATTTCAGGTTATGCACCTCTTTGATGCCAGCGAAGGGGGAGAGACCAAAAGAGGAATAGGGAAGGATGAGGAGAAGAGAGGAAAGGAGGGAAAGACGAAAAAAAGAAGTACAAAGAGACGCAGGAATGAGTGAGCCAAATCCCTCATAACCATGTATTACTGATGTGTGGCAATGTGCAGGAAAGAGTTTTCATCAACACTGTTGATAGTAAGCACAGACTCATTCGAAAGCACAAAGAGCACTTTGCATTGGCAGACATTATCAACACTACTCGTAGTTCAACAAAGACTGCAATGAAAAGAGAAAACCATGGATTTAACAATAAAAGCTGCCAGTAATTATTTCCAATTTCCTCTTTAACAACATTGTCCCTCATTGACATCACGGTCAATTAAAAGCAAAAGGGCTGCATATTTCCGCACACAGTAAATGTGGTATTTGTGGTGGGTGTTTGGAGTGGGGGAGGGGATGTTTTGAATAAACATAGCTGAATAAATGATCTGCATATACACATCTGAGAGTGAGGAGAGATATGAGCAGAAAGTTCTGGATTGTATAGAGAAAGGATAAAAGATGGGCAGATGATGATTTCATGGTGGCTTTGCATTATAATTATAAGATTTAAGCATTTAAAGGGCTATTGAGTCAAGTCATTATCCTCCTCGTAATGCTTTCAGCCAATCTCATACTGTGTGGAGATATTTTTATCACTTCATGACTGATAATATGCCAACACTATCCATCCTTTGGGTAAATATCTCATTGTTTTTAAAGGTCATGTCCCAAATACCGATTCATAGCTCATGCAAAATGGCAGATGTTCTTCAATGAAACCACAGCTAAGGTCATTTGCACAGAGAAATATCCATCTATATACTGTATCTGTTACCGGTAATCTTCTAACCATCCATGCATCTTATTAAAGTTTATTTTGTTTTCCATGATACATCATCTGTGTGGATCAGCGGCTAGCAGCAGGTCATGGTCTGATTCCAGTAAAGCCCTTGAGTTATGTTTTCACCTGCAATAGAAAAAATACTTCATTCATTTACTATAATATGTTAGTCTTTTGCTCTAGATCTCCTTTGATTGAATTTTATTTATTATGCTAGGCATAATCCATGTCAAGGAAATTATATGAAATGCATTTTTTGTTTATTTTATGTTAATTTAGAGCACTAAAGCTTGTAATTCTACCATAGCATCATGTGCAGTACCTCAAGGCAAACAAATCAACATACTCAAATCATCTTCAGCTCTAACTTAAACCAGCACACCTAGACAGTACAGGAAGGACAGACTGGGCTCCACTCAACCTGTCAAACTGCATCTCTACTTCAATAGTGTTTTAGCTTCATTAAGTGCAGTCTCTTGTTTGGCCTTTGAAATGACACATTGGAAATGATTCATAGATTTAAATATTCAGCCTTCACATTTAGTCACTTGTTTATGAAAAAGGTTTGTGAGGGAGTTGTTTTTAAAAGCTGTTCATGAATAATGCACAGAAAAAGATGAGGCAGTAAGAGAGCTATACTGTATAATCTCAATGCAGTAGCCCTAGTGATTTAAATTATAAACAATGTCAGCCTTGTACAGTTTTCATCATCATAAAACAAACAAATAAAAATGACAAAATTTAAAAAAATGACTTTTTACTAGGCCCCGCCTAGTAAAAAGTCAGTCAGTAAGTTGCTGTCTACGCAGGTCAATCTTTCCATTCTTGCAAGTTTACAGTGGTAATGCTGGCAGATTAACCAACCAAAAATCCTTGCTGTCAGACAGACAAGGTCAAAAACGAGGCTTCTCAATTCTAGCTGGCGACCATAAAGCCTACATGTTCGAGGAAAAAGGTTAGCACCCTTATCAGCTGTCATATAGCTGACTTGGAGTGGGGTGCAGATTCTAGAGATTTTTTTTTTTTTTTTTAATATCTGATAGTAAATTAGTTCTGATAGTAAATTAGTTCAAATCAGCTTAATATCAGCGTAGGAAAAAACAATCGTCGACCATCCCTTTCAATAGTCGATATATGATCCAATCACCAATCGGCACCAATCCAAGCTAAGTGTTGAAAACCGTTGTTTTTACAAAATATTAAACCAAAGATAGAAATCTATAATGCTTCATTATAAAACAACAAACAAGGGTCACGCCATAAAAAGGTCTCTTGACCAGTGTTGGGCAAGTTACTCAGGTGTAATATGTTACTCTTTACTAATTACTCCTTAAAAAAAGTCATAATAATATAGCTTATTACTTTGTATCAAAAGTAATTAAATGCGTTTACTTTCGTGCCCCCTCCCAAATACAACACATAAAACAAACGCACAACCTGCCAGCTCCTTTAGAACTCATTCTACTTTATTCAAACAATAATTAACCTTACAACTGCAAACTGCATTCAGGCTGTAACTGTACGTTACCAAGATTATCGCACATTTACACAGGCCTGTTAAGTTTTTTGTCGAGTTTCACATAGGCTTACATTATAAAAAGGACCTGGCGACGTAGATTCCCATAACCTTAGTAACTCGCTTTGCCTGTGTGCACAAGGCGAGAGAGGAGAGGGACGCTGCTCTGCTCACAGTGACATGTTGGATGTCATCGATGTTCCCACTAGAGATGGTCCGATACCATTTTTTGCCAGATACCAGTGTGTCATATATTTTATTATGTTTTAACAACTGTATACTACTATCCCTGTATGGATGTGATATGATTTCTATATTTGTTGTACGGTCTGGCTCAGGTTAAACTCTTTGTGAAACATGAACAAACACAAACAATGAATGCCACAGAACTTTCTTTTATTATCCAGTTTGACAGTCAGTTATAACGGAAAAAGAACATAAATAAACTACTTTAATGTAGATTTTCTTTAGGGCTTTATTACGTGGTATCGGATTGGTGCATACACTCCAGTAATTCCTGATACCGATACCAGCGTTTTAGGCAGTATCGGAGGCAATACCGATACTAGTATCGGTATCGGAACATCTCTAGTTCCCACTCGCATCAATGCCTTTATATAATGACAATACGTCCAGCTGTTGAAATAATTCCTCTCTCCGTCATCCTTCGTTTAGCTTTTTGGCTAGTAGCCGACGTGACGTGAGCTGCCCTGGCCCTGACCAGCTGCGCGCTAAATTACGACAAGTGTACATGTCACGTCATCATATAAGAAAGCCTACCTTGGACAAAATACAAAACACTTTCGGGTAACGCAGCGTTACTTGGAACGATAATTTCCAAATTACTGTTTTGGAAATTGTAATCCCTTACACTCGTTAGTGTTGACTAAGTAATGCATTACTGCCCAACACTGCTCTTGACAGTGAAAAAGAAACTGACTTTATCGAGAATGTGGTGCAGTCTGTGGATATAAATGTTCTACTCCTTGTGGGTGCAAAAGCTCAGACTGCCAGTTCACAAAGTCAGCCTAACATGCTAAAATATGAATAAATAGTTTTATCATTACTTGAAAAAAGTTGCCTCTAGTCTTGTTTGGATTTTAGCTCTTGCAGTGTGGCTTTTTGCCTTGAGTGACTCACATGAAATAATTTACATTTATTTATATATATATATATATATATATATGCTCTAAATTTAACTATTACAGTTGGAGCTTAGACTATGTAAGTATTACCATTATACTGGGGAAATGCCAAAGACAATTTTATGATATATTTCTAGGATAGGATGCTATTTTACCTGTGAACATGCATTTCTGTCATACATTTTGACCGGGATTAAAAGATGACATTAATAAATCTATACTGAGATATTTTGGCTCTTGCCACATAGAGTTTTCACAATTTTTCTCTAATTTGTCACATTCTCCGCTTTCTATCGGATGCCATAGAGCATTCTGTGCTTTGTATCTCATTTCCAAAGTTTGTGTACATTTACAAAAAAAAAAGTGCACCTTTTTCAGGGAAACCTCTTTATTTTACAACAGCACTTTGACCAAGAGCAGTCTTAATACATAAAATTACCAAGTGTCCTTGAATGTTGATGGTAGCTTTTACAGAAGGGGAAGAATGTAAAATAAGTGTAAAAACCTGCCAGTGTGTGTTAACATGTAGCACTCATTTAAGTGTGCTGAATGTTTTTTATTATTTTAGACAAGAGAAAGTACAATGTCCTTTCATCAGTTGCACTCTGCATGCAATGATGCATGGAGGAAATAAGATGGTGATTGGAGACTTGGGAAGCAGGAGAAAGTGGGGACGGTGCTAGTATCATCATGACTGGCTTGTCACTACGTGTGGACAAACCGTGTGGGGAGGATGGGCAACAAAGGAGGCGATTAGCTGGACAGAGCACCCGTAATACACTCTCAGGGGACCAGTAAGTCAGGCAGCTCAATGCTGCAGCCAGGTTCACTGAGCAATTAAGAGAGTCGGGAGAGTCAAAGTGGCTTAGCCTGATGCTCTGCAGCTCTGCGCCAGTGTTGAGAGCAGAGGGTCACTTTCAACCTCTATCAGTCCACCTGTGTCTTAATGCACCCATCCACACTGGCTAGATTAGCCGAGAACAGAGCCAAAGGGACAAGTGGGGCCAAAGCAGTACATGGGAGGAATGATTCTCCCCTTTCCCCATAATTGTGTCTGACATATCCTTTGGCTTCCCGCCCAGATCACTAGCAATACATATATTTTTCTTCATACTCTTGTTATCCCTGGCTCCTTAATGAATTATTTATAGTGGGGGAGAGGGAAGGAGTAGAGAACATTGCCCTCGGAAGTAAACATACCAATAAAAGGAAAGATGACTGCAATAAAATTATATGGAAGGCATCATTTGCCCTTTTACCAAAATGGGTTTCAAAGTATTATGAGCTACTCACATCACACTCATATTTGAACTTAAAAAACAGCCAAACTATTGAGCAACATGATTCTCGAGAGAAACATGAGTGAAATTGTAGAAACCTTGAATCAAAAGAGCTGCCTTAGTATTGCATGGGCCTTTGTGCACTCCATCATTATTAATTTGTGATGCACAAACAATTGATCTTAACTGTAATAATCCAGGCTACTGCATACATGGAATCTGTTAAATCCTTTTACATATTGCGTTGTCTATGCAGGTTGACCTCCATGATTGTGTAAGTTCAAACATAGGCATCAGATTTGCAGGTTTCTCCCAAGTTAGCGCTAGCGTCAAATATTACCCCATAACTACCTGGTGATAAGAAACACCAATAAACATCTTTCTCTACTGGAAACATTTTAACTGTAAGGCCCTAGGACAATTCTCAAAAGGTGTTTTTATTTATTTGCTTTTTTTATCTCTCCACCAGTCTGCAAGATTACAAGAATGAAGGAACTGATGCCTTGAGGGAAACAATTTCCAACGTACTGGCAGCACATTCATGAGCACTGTCTCACCTAAAGGTCCTCAGAGAAATATGTGCACCAATTTGCTGCTTCTACAAGAATGTGAGCAATAACTGTCCTGAAATGAGGAATCAAGCTCTTAGTTACATTTCATTTACTTGTAGGAGAAACCGTCAGCTTCATAGAAATATCACAGGGTCCAAATTAAAACAGCACTCAATGGCCCTACCTCTCCCTAAGCATACTGTATATATGGTCTGAAGTCAATTTACAGTCATTCTCATTCATTCAAAAGTCCTCTTAAATCAACACTAGAGAATTTTTCCCGCTTTGGATCCGCTACCCGATTTGGCAAACTTGCATAATGTAATGTAATGGACAATTCCGCTTCCAACTTGTAGGGGGACCGAAGTGGGAACAATTCTCCAGTGTTGCTTTAATGATATTCACACAAACACAGTGAAGATAAGGTTCTCCCACACATTAATCTGCATGAAGATTTTGCTTATTGAGACATTCTTGCTTTCAGAGTTCCAGTGTTTCAGAATTGCAGGGCGAGGGCAGTGATAGGTCAAAGCAGTGAGCCTGTTAATTGAAGTTGTTCATAGTAAAAGAAGGGGGGTGGGGGGGGAGTGTAGAGGTGGTCATTAATAATTGATCAAAGAGCCATTAAATCGAAATGTGTTTGCATTAATTAATCATCCCCCCAGATGCCACTAATCAGCCTTTTTCATCGCAGCATCATATCAATCCTGCAGACTACACCAGTTGTGCTGAGCCTAAGCCATCATTCATCATGTCTCTGTCTCTGTGCTCTTAAAGTGCTCATATTATGCTTTTTGGCTTTTTCCCTTTCCTTTATTGTGTTATGTCTTTTTTGTGCACGTTATAGGTTAACAAAGTGAAAAAGCCCAAAGTCCACCCCAAAGGGACTTACCATCTTCCAGAGAAAATACTGTTCACAAACTGCTCCAAACAGCTCTATTGTAGTCCAGCCTTTACTTCCGTGACGAACATGCGTCACTTTGTAACACGTTATAATGCTCGCCTAGCTGCTAGCATGGCACTCCCTCCCTCTGCAACTGACAAGCTAGCAGTACTTACTGTGCATGTGCGACTCCCAACAAAGATGGTACAGAAGTGAGATGTGTCACAATGTGAAACTTGATTACCATGTTTTCTACGAGTTATTGATATTCTTTGAACTTCAACCAAGGCGAGGTGAGGCGTTCTGCAACAGTCTGTGGCGACAGTTTCACTTCTTAAAATGTTCAGTTCAATCACTGTCAGGCTCTACAATGACCTGGTTCGATGTGGTGGTGGACACCCATTAGCAGTTTGAGAACAGTACAAAATAGAATTGAAAACAATGTTTTTAAGGATGACTTAATTATAGCTCATGATTAAAGATGGTGTTGTTTTACCTCGGCATAAAAAGGTTATATCTACAGTATTTTAAATCAATGTTAAATGCATCATCTGTACCAAATCAAACACACCGACAATGGTATTGAGAAGCAAACATGCATCAATGTACAGCTGTTGCTCAGAAGAAAGAATAATATAATAAATAAAATTCTTTTGAAAAACAAAAAACACTTTAAAAAGAATGAACAGGAAAGGAAAGTTGCACTTAGGGCAAACTGTGAAGGGCTTGCAGCCTTGTGAAGTGAAAGCCTTAAAGACTGTAAATAGGTCTTTACTACAGTTTATATTTACCTGAGTCACTAATGGGTTGCAACCCACTCTCCATGTAGGTGCAGTTTACAAAGCATGAAATTGTTTCTTTTGTCCACATGCAGAGAGATAAACTAATCTAACAGCAACAGTTATTATTGCAATTCTTACACGTCTTTTTATGATATAATCTCAGTGCTGGCATGCCATGTCTTACCTAAGCTAAGGTCATGACAAAAGTGATGTGTTCCAAAGAGTCACCTCCATCTAATCTGCCTGAAATCAGAGCCCCCATCTTCAATTAAGATGAAAGCACAAACCTGATGCCTTTTTATATTTACTACATTAGTGAACATCCAGGTTAATCCAAGAATGGATTATCTTCGCTGACTGTGAGTGACCACTCATGTAATAAACTCTCAGGTAAGGTGACTCAGTTTCAGAGGGCCTGTTGAGTTACTAAGTCCTAATAGTCAGTCCCACTAAGCCATGTTAGGAAATGTCCCCATCATCTTTATTTAAAGTTTAATATCTCCAGGCTGTGTCTCAGGCCCGTTGCTGTTGACATGAAGATGATCAATGACAGTAGATCAGCCCCATGGGAAGAGCAAGATACACATCACATGATTAATGGCTTTGCCAGCTGTCATGAACTATACTGGACCAATACAGTGAAGGCTTCATAAATCACAAGTGTTCTGACACATGAAGTTTTTGTGCACTTTATAAAAGCTAACATTTGGTGCATTGTCATTATTATTTTATCTTATTTTTCAGCAGTACTCTCAGTAACATAACATGATCCATTTCTGTCTGTTTATAGTTACTGTATTCTGTTGACAGTTTGCTATTGCAAAATGCCTCTGGTCTAATGATGACATAAACATGAACTTTAAGAGTACAAATAAAATGTCCCTCAGGAAAGTCTGTCATGCGCTAATGAATATCTTTTAAACCTGCATTAAGCATTTACCACTAGAGAGAAGGAAGAGTCAACAGAGTCCTGATATACCATCAGCTTATCAATTGCTTACGGCTAAAGTATTAGTAGAAAATTGGCTGCTTATACATTCAACGGATACAGAGTAACATTGGAGTCTTTTTTTCTTTATACCTGTCAAATGTAACTCAAATGTCAGCCCTGGTTTGGTCCATGAACCCTTGAGATGAACACATGTATTGGATTTCTGCTTAGATATAAATGAACTTCAAAAAGCTATAACACAAAAATCACTTCCGGGTAGACAAATGGCCGATGATTTGAATTGTGGAGATATGTTAAATCCACAAAATTGTTGTTGTATTTCTGTTGTCATTTTCAGCCTTAACTGTAACGTTTAAAGATGTAGTTAAACACGGTGGTCCGACCTAGCTGACGTCTGTACTGTGTTGCTTTGCTAGTATCTTTGATAAACCAAATCTAGTGTTACGAACTGCAACATCTCACCGTCGGTTGGACTCACTGCTAGTTTGGGTGGTGTCATTTTCTTTAGTTTGTGCCCAACAGGTAAATTAGGTCTCCAACCTAATGTTAGTGAACGTATGAATATGAAAGCATCAAACATGCATTTCAGATGAATGAAATGAGGGTATATTCAGCTGTTTCCTAGAATGTATGGGATCCAGGGGTTTTCTACCCAGAAGTTATGGTAAACAAATATTGTGATTGGGTCTATACTGTAGAGCTGGGTGTTGATTTTTAAAGTTGTAATCCTTAAAAGGGGATCTCGGTCCAGATCAAACTGAACCATGGCCTGTTTTTCTGGGAAAGCATTTTCTTGGGTGTTAGGGAACTTAGGACCAATTAAAGGAAAGTCTGACAGGCTATCGTCATGTTGTAAAAGCAGGTTAGCTCATTTAAGGAACAACTCGGTGCATAGCGATTGTGAGAGTCGGGTGAGAGAGAGAGACAGTGAAAGCACTCACCACAATGACTGATGCATTGCGTTTCCTGTGGCTGCTTCACAATAAAGGCCACACCATGGTTGGCTGTTAATCGTTTTTTATTGTGAAGCAGCATCAGTAGGAAATGTACCATTTGCATTAGCAGTAACTTAATTTGGCTCTAATGTAAAGAGAGTGACCGTAAACAGTGCAGTAAAATTACGGTGGATACATGCATCGTTTCCAGTGAATCATTCATGCATGTGAGGGTAATTTGAATCCAGCTACGGAATGGCAGATTCCCCCACTAACTATGAAAACTATTAAATTGAGAGGTGATTACTGAAATACGCTATTGCTGAGAAAATGCTGACCATAAATAGTATAAAAAAATATGTAATTAATATTATTACAACGTTAAAGTGAGTAGCAGTAAAGGCAACCCCTTCACATTTAAGGAAACCATTTGATTCAGTGTAATTCAAAATGGAGCTTTTAATGGTCCATAATGTTTTATAAGTAGTAATTTCTATTTCTTTAAAGTGCATGATTTTTATTCCCCAGATTTTACTGCTGATTATTTGTTTCTAGAACCCACTTTCTGCATTCTTCTGTGTGTCTCTGAGAAACATTTTCTCTGAGATGCTATTCCAATCCATTTTTCTGCATTTGCATTCCACACAAATCATTATGCTGATGCCATGTGGTCACAATAACTCTTCTTAATAGCCGTATTAGTAAGACAAGTCACCAGGGGTACAACTTGGGAACGATTACATATCCAACCACCAACCACCTACACATGTATGCAAAAGTTCATTACTCAAACATGCATGTGCGAGCACAGCCTGCACAGACAGCAAGATGACAACAGGAGGTGATGTAGAGAGAGGGAATGGGAAAAGAAGCAGATAGACAGAGGTCAGAATTAATAGAACACTGAACCTTTACTAACACTGAGAATAGTGAGGCCATTACGATTATAATTATACGCATTAGCCTAATATCTCCTCCTCCATCCTGTTCAGGATGATATGCAGCTCTATTGAGATCCATCAGCTTCATACCCGTTGGGACTTGCGAACATATGGTGCATTTAACGATGTGGAAAAATAAAATAAATAAAAACTTCACATGAATTTGAACTAATTGGTCATCTGACGATGCCTTGGGAATGCATGACATTTCTATTACCACCTACAAAATATAAAAAACTCTTACTGTAACATTTCTGCACAACCCAGCATGTCAAGTTATCACTTTCCTATGTGTTGATTGTCCATCCATCCATCTATCTTCATCCGCTTATCCGGGGTCGGGTCGTCGGTATGTGTTGATTGTATACATCAAATCTGTAGCTTCACTAATTCAACCATATTTCTTTATCATTATCGTAGTTTCCATAAGGAAAGTAATCGGTGATAGTTTTAGCATGGGAATGTAACGGTTTGAATAACTCATATTGTTAGGATGTGTTCTTGCTTTTAGTCTTCAATTCAGAATTGGCCAATTTCTTAGCAGTGCAAGGTTACTCCTCAAACCAAACTCTTTCACCCTCTACTCAATCCAAACAAGAGCTTGTGGGAATTAACCAGGTCTGTAAGTTTTAAATCTCACATGGCAAAGTCAACACACAATGAAGAGCAGCTATCACTGAGTGGATCTGCAGAAATATTTGCCAATGCCAAAAGGCAGAGAAAACCATTGAAAATACATCACAATTTTGAAGCATGTCAAAAACAATAACTGGTAAATGGAATAGGATCATTTGAAATCTGTATGTTTACCATATTTTAAAATCAGTATCTGTGCCAGATGCCCATGACTGAACCCATAGTGAACTTAGGTGGTCTATTTCAGTTTGTGTTTTCACCTTAATATTTTTAGAGCGTAGATAGACTTGCAATCTGTCCAGGGTACTGTATACGCTACTCTGTCTCAAGGCCAATGCATGCTGGGACAGGATCCAGCCCTATTGGGACACTAAACAGGATAAGCTAGTATTGAAAATGGATGGATGGCTGGATGCAGTGGAGTCTCCTAGGAGAGAAGATGTGTTTTATGATAATGACAGGCAATCTGTTCTTACCAGCATATAAAGCTACAGGTATTCTCAAACATACCTTCAAAACTGCCGCTGTCACCCCAATCCTTAAAAAAACTGGTCTGGATCCCTCCTCCCTCAACAACTAACGCCCAATATCCAACCTCCCCTTTCTGTCTAAAACCCTGGAACGTACAGTCGCCGCACAACTACAAACCCATCTTCATGCCAATAACCAATTCGAACCTCTCCAATCTGGTTTTCGCCCCCTCCACAGCACAGAAACCACTCTCCTCAAAGTCCTCAACATCCTCATCCTCCTCGACCTGAGTGCAGCCTTCGATACCGTGAGCCATAACATCCTGCTCACCAGACTCAAAGACCTCGGTATCGAAAGTACTGCACTCAGCTGGCTCCACTCCTACCTATCCAACAGATCCCACTTCATCTCTCTCCATAACCACACCTCTGCCTCAGCCACAGTCACTCAAGGTGTTCCCCAAGGCTCCGTACTCGGCCCCCTCCTCTTCATCATCTACATCCTCCCTCTTGGTCAGATACTCCGCCACTTCAACCTGGACTTCCACTGCTATGCCGTTGACACCCAGATCTACCTCAGCACCAAATCCCCTCACAATCCTCCCCTCTCCCACATGAACTCCTGTCTGTCAGCCATTAAAACCTGGATGCAACACAACTTCCTCAAACTCAAAAGCGACAAAACAGAATTCCTCCTCATAAGCTCCAAATCCACACTCAGCAAAACCAATAACCCCACTCTCACCATCGACGGCACCATTATCTCCCCATCTCCCCAGGCCAGCAACCTTGGCATTATCTTTGATTCTATCTCTATTCTCTATTCTAACATCGCCAAAATCAGACCCTCTCTCACAACAACGTCACTGCTCATTTTACACACAGTTTAACAACAAAACAAAACGCTGAGTGAACATTACTAGCTAAATTTTTTATGTTGGTTTTGAGCGGTATGCACCCCCACTAACCTGGAAAACAGTTTTAAATCAGTAACGTTACTACAGCGTGTCGGAGGAATACACACAGACTCCTGCAGCGGCGAGTCAAAGGCAGAGGGGCCATCACAGCAGCGTGGCTAACATTAGCTTCTTGTCTCATCTGGGGTCTGATAAACAGTAAATTCATCAACTTCAGTGTCCACAATGCTATTTTCCAATAAACTGTAGCTGTCATATTTCACGGGCGTGAGTGCAGATTTCATGTCGGGCTTTCGTCGCTGTTTATCACTTATTGAGTGAAGTAGTACTCGCCCTGTTGTTTATTTGGTTGCCATAACTTTGCGAGTGATGACGTCCTGTCACTGTTCCAGTTGCTCTGCTCACCCTAGGGGGAGAGAGAGCGGATGACAGTTCGCTTGAGTTCAGTAGAGCAGACAGCGCTACGAGTTTATGACTTTTCATAAACAGCTGAAGGAGCGGTGGTGTGCGGTGTACATAGCGGAAACCCTGTTGTGCGTCTGCCCTATTTCTGATACCGTGGCGCTGGAAATTTTATCGTGGCGGACCGCCACTATGCTATCGAACGCTCGTACACGCACTGTATAATGGGGGGATGGAGCGGGGTCACTAAAGAGGCATTTTCATCCGAGAGACGCTGTGATTGGTGGATAGGATATGGAGCAGGGGACTGACAGCGACATAACCAATCACACTATGACAGACGCTCCACTTAGCACCAACTGCAATGTTTATTTTTAAAATGTATGTAGCCTACTGGCAGTCTGGCACACGTGGGTGCTCAGTGGGTGCTCGGTATTCTATTCTATTCACGGTATCGGCACCTATGCCTCAGAGAACCATCTGTTAGTTGCATTTATCACAAATTGCCACACATTAGAGAGGAACACGGTCTTCTGTCTTCTTGAAGTGTGTTTTTGAGGCCGAGAGCTAATATAAAGAACAAAAGGAGTTGAGAAAATCGGAGCAGCACCAATGGCAAGCAAGGTTATTCCTACACAAGGCACAATTATTTCTTCCACAAAGCCACCCTGAAGCAACACAATTGGACTCTCAGCAGGTGAGCTTCCTTATCATAAGCAACATGAGCAGTAGCAGCAAGTGTTACAGTAGACTTAGCTAATGAGCAGGGCAGCCCAATAACCTGAAAGCTTGTACAGACTACACTGTAACAAAGTGTGCTTTGGATGTATTATTTAGCCAGTAGAGTATGTGGGAGTATGGCAGTGCAATTTAAGTTGTGTGTCTGAACTGGCTCGCAGGCTTCTCAACTGCTATATAAAAAAACAGAATAGGAATTTCTCAGTTTTGGGATAAAGACCAATTTGCTGTGGCTATGGGCATACATATTTCCCATGAGTCACAAGGAGGCTTTGCATTCTATTACTTAGCTTTATGCTGTCCACATTCGTCATATACCCTTACCAGGAAACTGACTGGCTTTATATTGCTTAAATGGTCAGTTTATCCACAGTAGGTTTGATATTTTGGACATTTTAGTTAGATTTTATTGGCACAAACCTACTAACATTTGTTTTGAAAAAACAGCTCTTGCACAACAACAATGCTCCATGTAAGGAATATCTAGGTATTTGGACATCTATAAATGAGAGGTCTATCAAAGGTCTGCAAAAACTGGAAAATGCAGTGCTGTAATCAGCACACTTATGTGTCCAGTGGCTGACATTGAAGAGATCGCTTGTGAGTGTTATGGAGCCAGGAAACAACATCTTCATTAAATGCTGTGTCTTGTGCTGTGAGCAGCAAGGCCTGACCCTTTGATTACACCAGAGCAGGGAACAAAGGCAAACCAAAAAACCTCCCTCACCACTATGATTAATACTGCGGAAACCGAGGCTTCTTCCGCACATTTCTGTCATAGTGGGTCAATCAATAAAACTAAAAATGTATATAAATATATATAAATAAATAAAAAAATAAAAACACTGCAAACACCATTAAGCAACATGGGAGGGAAGAGACCACAATATTGTCAGATGAACCAACTCTCAATTGACTCTTGACTTTGTGGAATCTTTGGGCAATTGAATTACAGTGTTAATTAAGTTCAATGAGCATATATTATATAATTAGTGTATTCTACAAGGCCTGTGCATGTTAATCTATTTCACTGAGAATGTGTTAAAATTAACCCCAAAGATTAAGTATACAGCAAACATGACATATTAAACTATTATATTCATTCTAAAAATCTAGATGATGTTAAAACATCTAAAAAAAAAGTTTAATATTAGCTTCCAGACAGACTAACGCCACAGCTGGATATGTTTTAACAGCCACTTTTTTGGTGGGGGGCCATGCTGTGCATGACTCTGTTGCAGGCCAATGAGGGTATAAATGAAAATTCACAACTAAAGAAAAGTAGGGGTGGTGCTTCAGCTATGGACAGACCAAGGCCAAGTTGCTTCTAAATTAAACATAGAAGGCTGAATAACAACAACGAGGAGTTAAATGTAATACAAAGCAATGCACAAAAGACACATTTTAAAGGGCAATTACAGGGCAATTTATCGCCACAATAACAACATGGATATACAGTACATGAATAAATAATGTGTATATATGAAATATTTGATGAAAGGCTGAAGATCTCTCAAGTTTACTCTTCCCAGTTCGTTTCTGTTGAAGAATATATACATTGTATCTAATTAAAAACTAAATGTATGCAAATTTTTCCCTGCATGTGCACATGCTTGCTTTTGCAAGCTATACGTTATTAGCTTAATCCATTAAAAGCATAAATTGAGACTGCTGTCATGAAGCTTGACAGTTTAAGCTCTTCTTATTATTATACAGCGCGATGCTAGAAAGCCAGGGACCAATGCAGCATATTGCAAAGATGATGAACTCTCAGTCAAGAGATAATACTGAAGTGAAAGGGAAAATGTTATGTTACTAAAAGAAGGGTTCTGGCATATTAAGTGATACTAAAGAAAGATTGCATAAGGTCCCTTAAACCATAAAAAAAACTCACTTACAATAAAGTAAGGGCAGACTTTAATTTAGTTTTTATGCCTCCACAATAGCCGGGGCTGGGGCCATTATGTTTTTGGGTTGTCCGTCCATACGTCTGACCCATTCTCGTGAACACAATATCTTAGTAACGCCTTCTGTGAATTTCTTTAAATTTGCCACAAACATCCAATTGGACTCAAGGATGAACTGATTACATTTTGGTGGTCAAAGTTCAAGATAACTGTGACCTCAAAAAACAAATTTTTGGCCATAACTCAAGAATGCATACACTAGTTATGACAAGATCTCACTCAAACGTCTGATAGGATAAAATGATGAAGTGATGATATTTTGTATCCAAAGGTCAAAGCTCAACTTCACTGTGACATCATAATGTTCTGCAAAATCACTTTTCTGTCGATTATTCAATGCCATAGCTCAGGAACAGAAGGAGAGATTGTGGCTATATTTTACATTTGGTCAGCTACTGAATTGGTGACACTAATCTCATCAAGGCCCACCTTTAAACTGTGATGATTGTATAGATCTTCTGTGCTGCTGGGTTGAAGATGTGTGTGAAGCATCCTTGTTTTAGAATTTGTAGTTTCTTTGCAGCAACATCCATATTTGAAGCATTGTCTACTGTCATAGCTACAACTTTATGCTCTTTCCTGTTCCTCTCGTGCAGTTTATATTTACAAATTGTGATGGCCTCTCAGAGACAGAAATTTGTTTATTTTAAGTACTATTTACCCCTGAATATGAACTGATAATGGGTACAAAAAGGTATGGACTGTATGTGGTTAAGTTTACTGTAATTCAGATGTCTTTCTATGGTTCAAACCTACTCTTTTCCACAAATGATGATTGGGATGAGCAGCCATTAACATGTCAGTGCTGGAAGTGACATCAAACCAAAGTTCCAGAGAAGTACTAATTGCTCTGCTTAAATACAGATTTAGAAATATAAAGCAATAGCCGTATTAGTAGTTTTGTAAAGTATTATGGATCACTGAGTTCTGTGATTCTAATAGGGTTGTTTATCATGTGCACACAAATAAGACATTCATTCTCAATTTGATTATATACAATATAAAATGAATTGGACATGTATAAAGACAAAGAAATAGGAAACAGGGTTTTTATACAGGAATTTGAAAATATGTTATTTTAAATGGCTTTAAATTGTAATAAATAAGTTTATATACTTGATTACTGATTGTTTAGGAGGCTCCTATATTCAATGTTTAGCTTTCACTGGGATTTTGTGAAATGTGTGCAATAGATTCATCATGTTCTCAAATGTTGTAATTGATTACTGCTTTGGTGTCATCTGGTAAGACTGTATCCATACCTACACTCTGATTATGCCATTTGTTGTCATCTTTGCTGTAAAGAGCAGTTACATAATGTATTATTTGTATTATCTATTCATCACTGCAATGTAAAATCGCGGACACAGAGCACATGCAGGCAGCCCTGTGCGGATGTGCTCAGATAATTTGTGTCCGCAGAGAGCGAGCCACAGGAATGAATGATGGGGGTGGGGGGGGGTGGGGGGAGGTTGTGAAAAATCATCTGTGGACGTTCTTCTGAAAGCAGACAAACAAAGTGATGGAAAAGGTGTCAAGGCTAATGCTTTGGGTTGTTAACACTGCTGATTTTTGGTGACCAGACTCTGCCCCCGGCCCACATGTGGCTCTGATTATAAGAGGCTTTGTGGTTTTGAAATGCAATGACCCTAACTGCTTGAAAGCTGTTCTGTTCTGAATCAAGGGCAAGGAAATACCCTTCCCAAAATGTTTATTTTACGTTTGCTGTGCTGCCTGCTCTAAAATATCTTAATATGGTCATCAAAATGCTCTGAAACCCACACAGCATATACAATTACCAAATACATTAGTGTGCAACATCTGGAATCATTAAACTTCACTTTTTGGGGTTTTGGGGAAAGGGTTGTTAAAGTAACCAGTGCGGTATAAAACTTTAAATAAGTTGGCAGGTGGATGTGACATGAAATGTATGCTAATCACACTTCAACTGTGAAACATGAATGAATGTGAAATATGAATATGGAGGAGTGCCATCCGCGCCTGCTGTTTCAGGACACCTGGCCATTATGCCGCAACATAGCTCCTACTTAGGCAAGTTTCTTCAAGGTTGCTTCTGTGCTATACCTGTACTTGCAGGCTGCCGATCTTCATTTAGCATGTTACATGACTAAGACTTTTATCTTCCCGATGCACTGTATGACCACCTCCCTGGTTTCGATAATCTCTTGTGTGTCTTAATCACTGTCTGAGTACTCAAGGAGGGCATTTTTTGGAGGAAAAATCATTTGATAGTGTGGATTATTAATTAAGAGAAACTAAATCATTTTGGCCCTGGATTTAGACACCACAGGATACACAGCGTGCTCGCAGGACAATAAAAGCACAGATGCACATGAATGCATTCAGAACAAACACACACACAATGCAGATGCAGGAAACGAGAGGGTCCAAATACCCCCCCCCCTCCCTTAATCCTGGTGGAATATTTTGTCATTGCTGGCTCTTGTGTGAGCGAGGATGCAGGAATGCAACATCCAGTAAGTGGTGCCCTGCAGCAAACACTGGAAGAGCCCCTGCTAGCCCGATGTGTTCTGCTAGCAATCACAGCCCATTGAGTCAAGGGCCAGTGGAAAATGTCAGATAAACATCACACTGGGAATGAGCTTCCGCCCTCTCTCTCTGGCAAGTATAAGTGGTTTAAGAGTAGCATTTGAGATGGAGCTGCTTATTTTAAGTGACACCATGAGAGTTAAAAGGTCGAAAAATGGCGAATATGGTGCTGAGTAGATATGATGACTTAGGTTCATGCCAGGGTATGCTGTGAGTTTCAGTCTAATTCAAACGCCACACCGCATGTTCTTCGGTCTCACCGGCATCTCTGCTGTCATCCTCTATTATGTACTATGCAATAACGGGGGAAAGTCTACAGTATAGGAAGCGGGAAGGAGCAGAAACCGGAGTCAGTGCTTAGAGTTCTATTGCAGGAACACAACATTAGGACTAAGCTGAGACACTCTCCGCCATCTCAATCTCACACCTTCACACAAACAATCACAAAAGCTTGTCGTAATTTCCTGTGAGACTTAAAAAATAAAATAAATAAAAAACCACAGGCACAGCTCTCACTGCAGGCTGCTATTGTAAATCACATGAGGGCAGCTCTGATATTTCATTCTTGTTGAACATTTCTCTGCTCATCGACCGGTGGGAGAAAGTAGCCTGTGAAACATCTCTTCCAATTTCATGACATATTACACAAACTCTATGCTGTGCTGCAAGTGGGACTTGCACCATGTAACATTTTTGTCGGCTATAATAGCTTTTTTACTTGTAGAAGAATTCCCTGACTTCTAAGGTACTATGCAGTGGTGGAAAGTAGTACATTTACTCCAGCACTGTACTTTCAAGGAACTAGAATATATGTTATGCTACTTAATACTTCCACTGCATTTCAGGGGGAAATTCTTCTACTACTACATTTATTTAACAACTATATTTATACATTACATTGCATATCAACTAGTGCTGTCAAACGATTAAAATATTTAATCGCGATTAATCGCATTAATGTCATAGTTAACTCGCAATTAATCACACATTTTTCTCTATTCTAAATGTCCCCCTAAATGTCTTTTTGTCCCATTATGTTTTCTCATTTTAAGGTTCTTATCAACATGATACAACGATACTTTTAAAACGAACCGAAAGATATATATATATAGATTTAAAAAACGAGCACCTTGTTCAAAGTATTTGTATAACAATAAAAAGTTGATCTAAAAAACAAAAAGGAGCACAAAACGGCGAAAACAACCACTAGATGGGAAAAGGGTATTTTACAACAACTTTGAATGCACCACATGGCTGGTGAGGCTGAGTCAGCTCAGTCTGTGTTTTTCAGACAATGGCAGCTACAGTCTGGTGTTAAAATCCTCTACAGTGAAATACAGTCACACTTTAAACCGTTTAGCTGTCAGCATTTTAACAGTGTTATTCCAGCTGCTAGCTAACAGTAGGTTAATGTTAGCTGTCCCGTGCGGCGATGTTTCAGTTCCCTCTAACGTCCGTTTTCGGAGCATCAGAGAGAAGCGCAGGCATTTAAGTGGCACCTAAATAAGGCACAGAAATGTTCGGTCTGGTAGATACCAGTCGTTAAGGCACCGGTGTCGTATTAGCACCGGGTCTCGGACCCCCCCAAATAAAAACTCTACATGATTCACATGGATGACATTTTCCCATTCAAAACGGCAATTTTCGCCGAAAAGCGACTAGTTTGCAGGTATGTACTACTCTTTGGCCGGCTCGCAAGCCCAAACAAGTGTGTCTGTTGTTTTGTTTCCGGCGTTAACGCCGTTAATAACGTGTTTAACTGACAGCACTAATATCAACATACAAAAGCTTAGTAGATATGGAGGTATACTGTTATAGAAAAACCCTGCCAACAGTATATAAAGTAGCTACAAAGTAGCTTCACCTCAACCATCTATAACAATTAAATGCTGCTTACACATAAATGCATCAGTAATAATACTTTATCAATATACAACATGATATCATGACTTCGCGTAAACATACACGCCACTTTTTTCAGGCACGTTATCTGCACTCATTTTGAGCTATCTGCGTGTATGTCTATGCTGTATACAGCGGACGGCAGTCTGCAACGTCACAGTGTAAACATACACGCCACTTTCTAAAGCCTTATCGCGAGGCTATGTGTTATCGCGAGGCTACGGTTGGGTTTAGGAAACGTCACACGCAGGTTGGGATTAGGAAAAGAAGAACCGGTTGGGATTAGGAAAAGAAGAACGGGGTTGAGTTTAGGAAACGTGACACGCCACTACATACGCCACTTCATGAGATCAGTCTGCAATATAATATTTTGTAAAATAAATACTTTTAGTTTTGTACTTTTACTTAATTGTAAATGCAGGACGTCCACTTGAGTACATCTACATTGTGATATTGTTGTTCTAATTAACTCCTTATCATGCAGTTTTCCACTAGGAAAACTCATGTATTCCACACTGTCTGACAATATCACATACATAATGTGTATCACCTTGTTCTTCATTGAAGCTATATATGATGTTTGAACTGAGTGATAGATTCAAACTTAAGTCTTTATACCCAATTCCCAACAAACCACATTGACATATTTGGTGGGTTTGGACACAGTGTGGCTGCATAGACATGAGTTTGTAGGCGTAACATCTAAATTCGTAAAACTTAACTGAATAAAACAATTTCCAGAACTCTTTTCAGTCGCAGTTATCTGTCTGCCTTAAATGATTCTTTTCCAGTCTTAAAAGATAAAAAGGCAAAGTTTTTGGTCTACTTCCTCAGGACTACCTCATTGCTGAGCTGACTGAGCACTGCCCAGTTCTCTACTGTTGCACAGAGCAGAGATGAGCTACTTTAAGAGCCTTCTAGTTCCCCCTCTTCTTCCTCCCTGGCATTCATTTGCGGTGGCACCCGGTGATCATGGCAACGGCGGGTCTTCTGGCAGGCCAGTCAGGTCTAGACTGGTCCAAGCTGCAGTAGTCTGCTGGCTGCAGTGCTAAGGCGCTATGTTTAATTAGGCCCATCCTGCTGAGCTGCTGCTGTTTATTTCCCCTGTGACACTCCGCTGATCTCCGCTGAGCAGCCAGAGAGAGAGAGAGAGAGAGAGAGAGAGAGAGAGAGAGAATCATCATGTATACACTACTGCGGAAAAGCACCTTCATAGACACTTAAAGTTACGCTCACATACACATTCACACCCAAACGCACGACAGCAACACTCTCATATGACTTGACTATACTTTGCCATACACACACACACATACACACACACACACATTCATTTTCTGGCAGATTTCATTATGTGCACACAGTATAGCAGCTCATAGTGCTCAGCCAGTGATCCTCTGGTCTTAGCCTTCCACATTATCACACTGCAGCAATGTGCTAGCCTCACACATCTCTTAAAAGCATCTCAAAAGTCCTACAAGCCAAAGTGTATGTTTGATATTAGCTCTGTCATCATTTGGACTCGTGATCAAAGGTCTAATGAATTAGTTGTGGGTCATGTTTCCTGCTCGGAGAGAAAATCTATCATTAAAAGACATTAGTTCGATATTTTGGGAAATACGTGCTGAGTTGAGATGAGCTGATCAATACCACTCTCATGTCTGTACGGTAAATATGAAACTATAGCCAGCAGCCAGTTACTTTAGCTTAGCACAAAGACATAAACAGGATGACAGCTCTGTCCAAAGTTAACTATTGACACCTTGAGGTTGGAAGCAACTGCCCCACGGCCAACAAATGGTCCAGCCCAGTACAGATTAAATAAACAATATGGAATGTGTTAATTTGTGAGCTTAAACCACATTCGTGTTACCATGTTGTTTTGGTAGAAACACCTGTTCGAAACACCTGACAAAAACAGTAAAAACTTTTCTTCTTCTTCATTTTAGTTGGCATCGCAGCCAACATCTGGGAAGTAGTGGGACAGAATTAGGGTTGCACCGAATCCAGGATTCTGGTTCGGATTTGGCTGAATATCACGCCCAACCCGCAATGCCGATCTGTCCCGCGGCGGCAAGGACTCCAAACAATACACAACATCACCGCTGCCAAAACACCTGCGCATGAAACATCCGAAAGAATACGAACCGCGCATTAAGGACTCCACAGACAGCAGCCAAAACGCAGCAACCCCAGGTACGGCAAAGGAAGGACAGTCACAGCTTAAAACTTGTGGTATCCAAACAGTGCCTCCCGGGCTGTCAGCCGTCCTCCCTACAGCGGGAGCGGAGCGACCGAACGGCTGGCTGCTGCTCGTTAGCTAAGGTTGGCTTTCTAATTTCACCCACCCAACATGCCTTCATCATACACTAGTTAGCGAAAATTTGCCAAACAAAATTGTCACTCATCTGGCGATAGCGATGTCCTTTCCTACGAGGTGAAAAGAGTGTGTGAATTCAACATTAAGTTGTTACATTTAACTATTTTAGAGGCTGTGGACGTTGTTTACTTCATTAATGTGTTAATGGACTGAGGATGGGAGTAGGATTCGGTATTCGGTTTTGGATTCGCCAGAATCTTAAATATTGGATTCGGTATTCGGCTGAACCCCAAAAATCTGGATTTGGTGCACCACAGACAGAATATGTTTTTCTCATCGCCATACTTTGGCAGAAAGCTACATGAGTATGCCATGTGAGTAAGGCATATGGTATAAACGCAGAGATGTTTTTGTGACATTTGTTGGTGCACAAATGTATGTAAGAGTGCTACTGTGACGCCTCTTTATGGATGAAATCTGAACTTCTTGTATACATTTTAAACATATACACACACCACTTTCTCCGTCTCACACACAACTGAAAATGGAGTACACACTGTATGGGGTAAGGGTAAAGTTATTGTGTCTCTCTGGGTCAAAAATCAATCCAACAAAAGTTAAGTTCGACATGTGGCTTTTTTCAGGGTCCCTGCAGGACAGAAACTCCATTGAGTTTGAGTATTAGCTCTTTAATTTAAGTGTGGGTCCAGTGAACTGGAGAAGAATTACTGTTTATCTCTACTGGATCTCTATGCAGCAGGGAGAGGCATCGGGTCAGCACAACGCTGCAGCCAAATGGAGAGACAGAGATGGATGATTGTCAGAATACCTCAGTATCAAGCGGCTCATACTGTAGGGCACATTGTCCCTACATGCAATTTAAGCTGCTTAGCTCAACAAATCTGGATGGAGCAAAGATAGACAAACCAGATAATGTGCTATTCACACCTTTTTTTTCATGGTTGTTACTTTCCTCCTTGTGGTTTCAGGAGTTGCAAATTGAGAACAATTGGAACACATGGCATGTTAGAAATCAGTTTGACTACGCTGGCACCTACCAATCTGTGAAAGTAGGACTGGCAGAGCAACCATATGCTTTGTGCCAGATCCTTCCTGTTCCTACACACACACACACACACACACACACACACACACACACACACACACACACACACACACACACACACACACAGACACAATTAAATACGGGAAATATGATTGATTTGCCTGCTTTTAAAATATGAACATCCACTTATTTATGCCCTCTGGTTGTAATGTCAGGCAGACCTGCAGCTTGAATGAAAAACAATTAGGTTGCTTCTCTTACAGTTATAATGGCACAATTTCAATACCAAGATCATTTAGATGTTGAAGTTCAGATGAGAAGCTTGTAAATCTATATTTCAGCTCCACGTGTTTTAATTGTTATGATATTATACAAATTACATTTTTGTTTTCTGGTTTCTGGCAGGCAGTTCCCTTGGTCCCTAGGACAAGAGGAAGAGATCCATTGTTAAATGGAACAATTTCTCCTCTTTAGGCTAAATATATCTGAAGAATAATTCATGAGGCACACTGTTATAGTGTCCGCCTTGGCTTGTAATTCATTGGTGTCATTTTGTCTGGATGATAAAGTGACTAACAGCAGTGAAAAGGACATCCAGGAATTCGTTTGAAGTGCACAGCTGTGCTCATATCAGTTGTGTATGAAGTATAATGAGGGACCTCCTTGTCATTGTCACCTGTGATAGACTTATCAGACTGCAAATCACAGGGCTAATGGAGAGATCGCCCAGTGGGATACAAAGGCAAGATATTGTTGCAGCTTACAGTGGCACCTGAGCATTGAAATTGGATGCATAATACCGGATTTATTTATGGTGTTAATGTATTTGAGAGGAGCTCATTTGTCAGTCACTATGTATACTTAACTGGAGAGGATGGAGATTAGCTGTGGAGTCAATGTGACCTTTCTTTCTGCCATTCCTCTTTCATTCTTACACCCAGTGTTGGTATTTCTCTCAGAGTGAGTGACCGTGAACTTGGTTTAAAGAGGTGCTTGGCAGCAGCAGCAGCAGCAGCAGCAGCAGCAGCGTTTCTGTACGATGATAAAAAAGTAGGAGAAGGGCTTTAGAAAGGAGCTGATTGCTGTATGTGTTTACTGAACCTGATTGAAAAACACACTTATCATGCACAGGCATATGGGAGCGCTTACGAAAAACGTGCTCTTGTAGTATTTGTTTGTTTTAGCCTGTCATCCCTAAATGTAATAAATATAGAGCAGATGAGAAAATATGAGATATGTGCTAAAATTGGTTCTTTGGGAAGTCTCACATCTCATTTAAATGATCAGCAATAACAAATTATAAATAATGTGATACCTAAGGTAGTATCATGATATCCAATTGATCAATGTTTGGGAAGACTCTGAAAGACAGACATTTGTTTAATGCCTTGACAGGCGTCAGAATCGGAAGCCAAAACAGATTCACAGCACAAAACCTTCTTGCCAAATGTTTGTAAAGATTAGCCACAGCCTAACTGGCAGTTTCATTATTTTTGATTGCACATTATTAGCAGCGTTCTCAGTACACATTTCTGTGTCGCTTGTTTGGCAAATGAGGCCCATTGTTGATTTCCTTTTTCTCCATGTCACCAGAGTTCAGGACAACACTGTTGGCTTTGAGAATGATTGGAAGAAAAAAAAGAGAGCAGCGACAGCCTTGAGCAAACAATCTCAGCATGATCAAAGCTGCTGAGTGGAAGAGAACACTGTGTACAATGATTGGAGAGGGGCGGTAGGAGGGCAATGTAGTGAAACAGATCACCTCAACACAAAGTTTCTCTGACACTGCAGTTCATGGGATGGAATGGGGGTGCAGTTCCGTACCATTAATCATAACTACCACACTAATGTCAAGCTTTGTAGGCTATACACACACTCGCGGTGTAACGGTGTAGCGAGCCTGGACGTGATAGCTGTAACTGCATCGTAATTAAACAGCAGCCTTTATTTCTTCACTTATCATATTATTACCTGACGTGTGACAGGCAACAGGAAGCAACAACAACAACAAAACAGATGTAAGAGGGTGAGGCCCAGTCATCCGTGTGCATTGTAACCAAACTGACAATGCAACAACCTCCATTTTGTATCCCGTTCACAATCTGCCTACTTGTACACAACATCTCTCCTGCAGTGAGCGTCGCAGGTAGGAGCTGCATCCCTGTAGAGGAGGGAGAGACGTGTGACAACCATACCCACCAAGCACAGTCATTAGACACTAAGTGGAGGCAAAGTTCAGCAGACGACTCCTGTATTAGACCTAATGGTTGCACATTGGCATGAGGAGCTGATGGGGACAGAGCAAGTAAAATATAATGGGGTGGTGGAATTAAATGGAGGCAGCTAACTGGGTGTGATTTAGAGTAAGCCAAATTGTGTCGCAGACTGCAAAGCTGTAAATAACGCTTACTGATTTTAATCCTACATAAGACGTCATCCTTTTTCCTCTCAATACAGCAGCTTGAGCCTTTTCTGATTATTACATCAGCCACAGAATTCGTTTTAGTGCTGTATTTTCCACTCTAATCATTTGAGGGTTTGACTAATGGTTTTGTAAAAGGCAAAATGTGTTCACATGAGTAACAATTATTTAAGCATAAGACTAAAATAGGCATTTATTTTCTATTATGATCTGCTGGAAATGTGGGTCATGGCAAGTTAAGAAACCTTTACAGCTGAGACACATGGGACACTAAAACTCACTATCAACAACAGTAATAGGAAAACATAAATGCATGCTCATTATTGTACAGTAAATGTTGACATAAACACACGTCAATAGTTTACATCATATCCAATATATCAAGGTTGACTATAATTATTCAATAATCTGTATCATTCCGTTTTTTTCTGAATATTAAGTTTTATTATCTTTATTCTACATCAACAAAATGATGTCCATGCCATAAAGATTAAACATGTTTGTTCCCATGTTTTTTGTTCAGTCTATGGTCTAATTCAGTGGAGGCTTATTCTGTGTTTTGAATGTAAGGAATGTTTGTGTACTTTTGTGCAAATCTGTTTGTGTATACATTGTGTGTACCAGTCTTGATATATATGCACATACTGTAAGATTATTTTAAGCGGACACTTCTGGGTCAGTTCCTTGGCAAGATTCTAATCCAATCTGTTCCTTCTATGTACAATTAAAACACCACTCAGGAATACTATACTGTGTCCCAATTATATTTCTCCAAATGTTCCCGGCAACATTTCTGCAGTGTGCTGTGCGCTCCTCTCCCACTCCTCCCACTTCTAAGTTTGGGTGACAGGCATCTGGAATACCTGGTTTGTCTGTAGAGCTTTTCACACAATGCCCCAGATCCATCATTGCAGGGCCATTGAGGCTCATTGTGTACATCCATTAACTGTATCTATGGCAGAACCTTACAAAGGGCCAACTTGAAGAGGGTCACTGGTGCGTGGGCCCCCGCCATCATAAATCTGGTGCAGTCCAGAGCTAAACCTCCCCTGTGCTCAACTAATGGCACTCTAATCGCTGGTACCACTTCTTGGGTGGCGCTGGGGGGGGGGGGTGTATGTGCGTGTGTGGGGGTTGGGGGCTTAAGAAAGGATGGGGTGTATAAAGCATTACTCATTTGTTTCCAAGCTTTGAGACCAATGAGCCCTAACTAATCACCCGGCTTTTTGTCTTTTCCATAAAAGTGTTTCTGTAGAGCACAAATTAGCCAACCGTTTTAGAGACACTTTCTTTGTCAAGATATTGATATTAATCATTGTCTTCATCCCCACTCCAGCACAGTGTTAATATTCATATGAATAAAATATAGACTGCGCACAAAGGATGGTCAAATGTCGTCCCTCGCTTGCTTTCGAATGGATCTCATTGTCTCTCATTATTGAAGTAGGTCAGTGCCTCTTCACCTCTCTGCTCACCTGTAGAAAAACATGTGGGTTTAGAGAGACCTGCAATATTAATGGCCCCATGAAGCAGGCAGGATATTCTCTGCAACCATGTTAAACCTATAAATATAGGTTCATGTTTTGTTTCATACCAGCTCTAGACAGTATAGTTAGTAATTTGTTCCCCTGTGCTTGTTTTTAAAGGCATTACATGATTGTTTACAGCAGCTACGATATTAAATCTTGTAAACTTCATATACAGTATGTTGATATAAACATTGATTACAATGGGTGATGATTGCTGCTAATCATCACAATAATAAATTATAAAACATTCTAACTATAAGTATGTTGGAATATCTTACCCTGAAGCAATTCGCAATTAGAAGAATTTGGAAATATATAAGAAAAATAGGCTTTAAAAAAATGTTTTCACTTTCTTTTACTTTGTATGAACTTGTTTGAACTTTGTGTCAAAGTGTGAAAACTGGCATTGGTACCAAAGTCACAACTTGTTAACTCTTTTAATGTGTTTCCCTGCTCTCTGAATGCTGAGCAGCGTCCCTGTAAGCACTGCCATGCAGGTTTAAGTGTCTCACTAATTTATTTGAGGGCCCTGAAAACAGCCAATTCCCCTGTGCTGTATAACATTGTCTAAATTGGGTTATTTTGAGAAAGCTAAACAGGATATGAGAAGATTCTCTAACACCTGGTATTCCACAGTGTGTCCTCTGTAGATTGGGCAAATAATCAAAAAATTTTTTCCTTTGCCGTTTTTTCTTCTTCTCTCCACCTCCAGCTTTGTAGGCAGCTCTGTCAGAGCATCTCTCACCGGAGTCTGTGGGTGTCCTCTCAAATAAAAGGAGCTTCTATTGGTTTTGCATCCCACCCACACACATCCAAAGGTTCCCCTCTCTTCGCCAGTCAGTCCTTGCAAGTCCTGGCAGCCATCACAGTGTCTGAAACACAAAAGGATTGTGTCCACCTTAATACTGCATTCTTTGGGTGCAGGGAGATGCAGACTGCTGGTATTGGCAAAAAGAGGAGAGTGCCTTTGCTTGAGGGCCCTCAGTCCTCCTCTCTCCTTCATATGGTGAATGATCAAACCTCAGAGGAAGATTCAAGTCAAGTACTTGTAGATGACAATGTGTTTTTCCTGCCAAACACTGCAGGGTTTCTGGTGGAATGTAGCCAATCAATTCTCACATCAATTACTCCATTTAGATAATAGCCTTTGTACACTGCTTGATGCCCATGGTACTTACTTATGAAACCCCAAAGTGTTCAATATTAGATAAATAAATATGACATAAATAATCACATTTTTGTAAAATACACATATGTGAAACAAAGAAACTCTTTATTCTTAACTCATTTGGAGTTAATTTTTATTAAATTGTGTAAAAAAAAAAGAAATCCTATTTTTCCCATTTGCAGGTTTATTTTGTCCTATTTTATTTCATTCCGCCACTTTCCATAATGTAGCTTTAGTGTCATGTTTCATGACAGTAGTGTTGACATGGCCCACTTACTTTTGGCCCCCGTCTCTCTTATGCATGCAAGCAAGCTCAACAACTGTTGCTGAATGTAACCAGTTAGCTCCTGTTAGTTACAGCAACAACAATTCCAAAGTAATTCTGAATCAACCGACTAGACTATATTGAAGAAGGGATCATACTAATCATGTAGTCACAATATAACACATTGTACAATGTATGTACCCTGGAAATCCAGAGTTCTCGCGAGAGCACAATTTGAATTTGCTCAGCGAGTCACTCTGGCATTCAGTAATGATGTTTATTAACTATACCCTTGTAGCCAAGCTGCACCAATCACATCGGTGTATCTGATATAGGCGGGTCAGAGGCGAGCTAAACAGATGACGACAGTTTAATCTACCAGTTAGTTCTGCTGGTAGCTAAGCGTATGGGGCTCTCGATACGTCACCCCGTGTATTGTTGTGATTGGTCGTAGTGTTATCCAATTGCATGCAGTGAGATTTTCAAATGCACGCTTGGTGCTGCCCCTCGAGTTGGGCCATTTTCATTACTCAATGCCAGACCCTTAATCTTTCGGATTTGGGTCTGGATTTCCAGGCTACAATGTATGTATGTTTTTTTTGTTTTTTTTTTGCTCTTGCAATTCCATCATTAGCATTAACAATCTGAGTGTCCTATCATGATAGCCTTTATGCCATGGGAAGTGTGTGGGTGTCTCCATATGGTTAATTCTAAACCATATGGAGATACTTTAACCCTAATACTACCACCTACTATATGGGAAATGCATTTTACTAATGAAGGCATACATCTGCATTTAAATGAGTAGTTATTTTCTGTATTTACATGCAACCATAACTAAAAGCATTGTTAATGATGCATTGTGTGCTTTTCTCCTTATGACATTGTGTCAGGGGTTTAAGACAATGTTTTCCCGTTGTCATCTATAGCTGTAACACTTTATTATCAGTGAAGCCATATCATATATTCATCTGAGGTAATTTCCAGTGTGTAAACATGAATGTCGTCCTTGATAAGGTTGTGCCCAATAGTCCAGCAATGATGATAGATAGCCACCCGTGTGTTATTCAATGCTCCTCCGAACGTGCTCATCAGCTGCAGAGATTATCATTCTGCTCAGGTCCTTTTTGGGTGTCAGGACAGGAAGCAGAGGCTTTGCAAAATATGAAATACATATGCAAAGAAGCAAGCAAACAAATTAATAAATAAAGATAAATGTTCATGCCTACCTGTTGGATGTTGTTTGGTAATGATTTTAGGATCACTCATGCATACAATGTGCTTTATTAAATGGAATTCCTATAGTGTACTTCAAGCTATTTCACTGTGTGCATTCAGTTGGAGATCAGGTTATCTGTTGTACAATGGCTCATTTTAAAGCTGGTGGAGATTTTTGTATAAAGAGATTAAATGATTATACGGGTATTCTCTTTTCTGTCTCTCTTCTTTTGTAAGATACATTAACTATACATAGTACACATTTGTGTCTGTGTGCTGAACACACAGAACATGCAGGATAATTTCCCCAGAGAAGATAGTCCCCAAGTTAGATACCCTAATTTGAATTTTGATTGCAAATTCTAGTTGCAGCTGAACACAGTGTCTTTCTTTCTGAATATCCGTGTTTATTGTGTGCAAGTGTCCTTCCTTCCAAGCACTCATTAGTGACCTGCCACTGGAAGCCACAGTAGGTCTGAGGAGTTAAACTATGACAGGTTGCTCTAGGTCTCAAAATGATACCTGCATCTCCATAAAAGCAAATCCACAAATAAACTCAGAAATGTCGGGTAAGACATATCGATCATTGCTGAAACCCACTGCGGTACAATGAAACTATAAAACTAGCCGCGTGAGTCAGAAAGCAGACAGAAAAAAATAGAACAGAGATGCAGGTAAAAGAGGAAATCAGGTGAAGGACTGAGAAAAGCTTCACCTTTTTCTTATTATATAGTGTGATTGATCCCAGTATCATGCCATTAATGGTGTTGGAGCTCACATCGAGACGCTGGGATAACAAGGTCACGCTACCATATCATTGTGCATTGCTGTTCCTTGACAGGGTGGCAATATCCTCCGCTTCTAACTCACACTTCAAAATCTTTCCAGATAGATTGACTTGTGTTATAATAACATGTTTAGATTATTTATGTAGAAATGGGGTTAGGATTCTTTTGAAAGCCTGTTTTGCATATGAATGTTTAATGACATAGCTCCCATCCAACTGCAACAAGAAATCATTGGCTTTGCATAGTCATTTCAACACTAATGTGTCTTAATGACATCTCAATGGTTCCTATTTAAGACACTAATGGGCAGTAACGGATCTCAAACTGTGGTGTGTTATATTAAATTAATTATTGATCTCTGCCTCATATCCAATTGCTGTCTTAGTCCTTTGATACCTTGTTATTGATGTATTTTCACTCTGGTTGTAAAATGTGTCTGAAGCCAAAATGCATTTTCAGCTGCAGTGATACAATTTGTAGTCCATATTGAAATGAAGGAAATCAATGAAACGTACACGTGGAGTTGCATTTACAATGACCGGCTCAGCTGTGGTGTCCATACATGAAGATAATGAGCTGAAATTGTTATGTTCTGTGTTAATGGTGGGCATCACCTCTGCCGTATTATACACTAAATCAGAATTAGTTTTTTTTTATTGTTACAGAAGAACTTTCTAATTGAACAAGGAACTGTGATGTAAAGGGAGTCATTAGACCGTAAGACATTGTGTAAATTAGTCACAAATATATTGAATTTGTAAGGTAGGGAATTAAATTAAGAAACCATATTATGCTCATTTTCAGATTGTTGTTTTTTGGGTTTCTACTAGAACATGTTTACATGCTTTAATATTTAAAAACGTTATTTTTCTCATACAGTTTCTCTTAACGCTCCGTTTAAGCGCCTGTCTCTTTAAGCCCCCTCCTGAAAAAGCCCAGTCTGCTCTGATTGGTCAGCTTTTCTGGGTCTTCCACACCTGCACTCTCAGAGTCTCTGCACCGTCATTGCAGCCAGGCACTTCTTCTACCTATTTACAGTATAGTATAGTTATAGTTGTGACATCACATTTAAAGGCACAGTTTCTGAATACAGGCTGTGTTCATTTCTCTGTGTATGGAGCATTTTGATACTTTTACAGTATTTATATAGCACCTCAGCCTTTTTTTATAGTAAAAAATACATGGAAATTCTTTTTTTTTAAATTTGGGACCTTTATTAATGGGTTAATAAATGGTTTTACGTGTTTATTTAACTCCATTAAAACATACATTTATTGTTTAGGCTCTGGACCTGGCTCTGTGCATGCACATACTACAACTGTATTGTGCATATAAACTGCATGTTCATATTTATTGGCTGTCTTGCTCTGCATACTACAGCCAGACATAACAATATTCAAACAGCAATATAAAAAGGCACACTTGCATTGTTGTGCCTTTGTCTTGTGCATTGTTATTGTTTGTGCACCTGACCAAAACCACTTGCAGTATGTTCTACATACTAATAATAAAGTGGTTTTGTAGTTCTGGGTTCTGTGTTTGGGGATTTGAAGCCATGAAGATGATTTATTTATCTTGGCAGGCATACATTTCTGTTTGTTTATAACGTGAAGAGTTTATGGGCTTCTTAGGTTTGACACTGCTGTCTTCATCTGTCTTTTTGTTACTGCTGTTACTGCTTACTGCTTGTTACTGTCTTTACACTGCATGAGAAAACAAAACAGCTAAACATAGTTTCTTAAAGCCTGGGTTTGTAGGGGCTTTAACCCGCTGATGCATAACATGGGTTAAAAGTGACCTGAGCAAATTATTTTGTTTCATATCTTTGCATGTTATGCATTTTATTACTTAATATTCCATGAATTCTTCAATTAAGTTGTTAATTAACATCACACACATTTATTTATATGTTAGATCATTTTATTTTTGAATAAAACCCAATTTTTGCATCACTACTCCATTAACGCTCAACATTGGTCAAAAAAATGACCCGTATGTATTGTCAATGGAATTTGATAGGAAACTTTGATTAGTTTACATATTTTCTATAAAGACCATATCTTTTGCAGACCACTCCCCTCTAGGTCACTATTTCACCTTTCTACAAGACTTATCACAACAGTGTTGTTTTCACATCAGAAACATCATGTGCATACATCATTTTGTTAAGATGTGGTTCTATGGCTAGAAAGATGTTAGAATATAATAGTTATATTAAAATCATTCAAACAGCTTAACCCAATGTGTTCTCACTAACTACCTGTTGTAATAGCTAGCTGTTGCTGTGGTGTTGAATGACATCTGGATCCAGTGGTGGACTCAGGCTGTCTGAAGGGCAAAAAAATAAAAAGGGTACCAGCACCAAGAAAGTGTTGTAGCATATAGGGCAGACTATAAAGCACTGCAACATGTTTTCTGCACAAGAAGGACATGGGTTTGTACATCATAATTATTTTCTAATCTAACAAATCTATCACTCTTCTGCAAAAATGTTCGATACATGTCTAATATTTAGTCACAGATTGAAGGTAGTGCTGCTTGGTGGTGTGGAAAGGGTCCGTCTGGTGCTCTTCATGACAGATATCTTTCTAATACATTTCTCTTGTGTTGTTCTTTTACATAACAAAGACTATAAGAGGTGTAAAAAATAGGCTACAGTACAACAAATTATTAAGGGACATACATGAGGGGGTCATCGGTATATTCTCTATCTTGTTAGGGGTCTTTGGGCTGAAGAAATTGAGAACCTCTGCCCTAGAGGGCCCTGTATCACATTTTATCCACTAGAAGGGCACTCAAAAGGGACTTGAATCGCATTTCTCTTGAGTTGTGCCGGTAACGGAGAGTACGCAAGTCTATGCACCAATCTATCATCAGAGGGTTAAGACCCAACCTGACGGAGCTGGCAGCAGTTTTAGACAGTGCTGTACCAAAAACAGTTTGACCAATAAGATGATATAAAACATACTGTACATATACTGTAGATAACCTACCAGAGTGTTAAGGTTAATCTTGACAGTAAACTGTGCCATAATAATCTCAGTTTCAGCCTCATGCTGCACTCCTACCTCAGCATTTTGGGACTGGGTAGCATCTGGCCTGTCCGTGTATTTGTTTGCCCACAATGCAATTCTTCCATGCTGTAAACAAGACGAGTGAGGCAGTCCTCTCGCTGCTTTGGTTTAGGGTCCTTCTTTGTGCTGCTAGGCAGCCCTGTTGTTTTTCTGTGCTAAAAATACTTGTGTGGAAAAACAGAAAACAAAAGAAAAAAGGAGAAAGAAATTCATATTCTCCTGCGACACATTAAGCATCCAAAAACTGTGGAGCAGCCACAGCTTTATTCCCACTCGCATACTCCCTTCAGTGTGGGAGTTATTAAGGTGTTATTATAGCTGTAAAAGAAATTTGAAACGTATTCCATGGATGCAGCCTAAAAAGTCATTTAGCTCTATATTGTGCAGACTGTATACCAACATAAATCAACCTCTCTGATGATTTCATCTAGTGCAGCATTAACTGGATATATATATATATATATATATATATATATATATATATATATATATATATATATATATTATTATTATTTTATTTATTTTTTTATCTCTTCCATCCACAAGAGACATGCAAAAGAGACAATGACTCAGTGGCAATAAGGCCCAACGTGACTCTTCTGAAATCTACCCTGAGTAAAATCTGTGATTGGAATATGGACTTCAAAAGGACACAGCTTGTAAAAACGTTCTGCGACAGAGAGAAAAGTTCCCAGTATAAGCCACCCTGCTTTTGAAGCTCCTTAGAATTAGAATTGAGGATAAAGGGTCAAACCAAGATAAGAAGGCATTTGTAAAAATGATGGCCCATAGAGAGATTAGTCAGTTTAGGATGAAAACTAATTTAACATCATCCAGTCACTGTGTGTCTATATTACACCTTTTGAGTGTTGCTCATATTAGTTTGAAATACCAGTTTGAGCTGTTTAGTATATCATCGGAATTTTGTCAATTGAATTTAAAGTGTAAAGAGGGATTAAAGGGAGCTTATATCACTGTTTATCACTACTTAGCCAAGCACAGAGGATGGTTTGACGTATATGTCAGAGTTGACATATGCAGCTAATTCATCTCTATGTTACAGTAATGAGCTGTAATTCATGTATTTTATGCATTTTACATGTCTTACAAATAATAGGCTGATTAAAACATAACATAACATAATAATAATTGATGTGCGCTCACATCTCCCATTCTTTGACGATGTGTGAATGAAAGCTGATGTTCTTTAGACTGACCGTGCTCTGGAGTTTTGCTCCTGCCTGGCTGATGGCTTGTCACCCTAGCCCTCGGCTATCCATACGAATGGGTGACTACAATAGAGTCAGTAGACAGGAAAGACCGGCCTACCCAGTGGCCTCTTTTCTCCTTCATACAGACAATAATATAACGACCCAGTTGCACAATCAGCTGCACATTGATCTCAGGGCCATCTAGCCTTCAGCACATTTATTAGTCACTGATCATGGAAGTCCCTCACTAGTCCATTGGAAGACCACAAGAACGGTAACATATTTGTTCTCATTGGAAGACATTATCAAGTTATTGTGTGGAAGTGGCCAAGGGACATTAAGCCTTAATGACAAGAGGGTGATGGAATGTTAAAAGCATGAATGGCTCTCGGGGGAGTCTTTGTTTCCCCACTTTTTCTGTGCCATTCTATTTTCCTCACTTCATTTTTGCATGTTTTCTTTCAAAGGACAATAAAAAAAATATTTCTCTAGAGTGCACAGTTGCCATTAGGGCTGCAACTAACGATGATTTTCATTGTTGATTAATCTGTGGATTTTTTTCTCGATTAATCGATTAGTTGTTTGGTCTATAAAATGTCATAAAATGGTGAAACGTGTATCCCAAAGCCCAAGATGACGTCCTTAAGTGTCTTCTTTTGTCCACAACTCAAATATATTCAGTTTACTGTGATAGATGAGTGAGTAAATTAGAAAATAGTCACATTTAAGAAGCTGGAATCAGAGAATATTTCCCTTTTTTTCCAGAAACAATTACGCAAACCAATTAATCGATTATCAAAATAGTTAGCGATTAATTTAATAGTTGACAACTCATTGATTAATCTTTGCAGCTTGAGTTGCCATTTGCTTTTGCTTAATGTAAATGTTTTTTGCTGTTGTCATTTTCGAATTGTGATAAAGAAGATAAGTGCATGTGTGTGTGTGAGACAGAGGAATAGAAACAGAGAGAAAAAGAGATATATGACCTGGGTGTCTGTAAATGTGTGTGCATGGTTTATGATTACGTGTCCTTTTGTGGAACACATCAACCATTCATGCAAGAAAAACCACAGCGAGATGAGAAATTCCTTCCGTGCACTCTCAGGCAGCAGAAAGTGACATTGAACGCTCATATACAAGTTGAAATCTCATGCTCAGCCGATATGCATCTTATGAGAGAAAGAGCGTTCATTATTTTCGTCTCAGTGCGCCCCACCCTTCCCACCTCACTCTTCCCCCATTTCTGTGACCACAGTGTCACGACTGTGCGTGGACTGAGAATGATGGCAGGATGGGGCCTGATAAATGAGAGCTGATAAATCAGTATCACGGACAGACAATATCTGCTGAAACAGAGGGTGAGCCATTCGAGAGATATCTGCCTGCAGTCAGTGAGAACACAGGGAGCTGTAGATCAAGGCTGGATGTTGGTGTGATCACCACACAAAGACCTGGGACTCAAGAACAAGTCCCTTCCAGTCTCTGTGGATGAAGCAATCCAAAGAAATTGATCTAACATTAAACTTAGAGGGCAACAGTGTAGAAATGAAATTGATTGATTCTACGCAAGTGACTAGGTCTATACACAAATACATTGAAGTCTGCATGAGCCCTGTGTGTGCACTTTCTGTCATCCAGCCTACTTACTTATTCATTCGAAGGTAGCATGCAAGGACTGGGAAACCGTAAGAAATATGCTCTTGCTGCTGCGGGCCAGAAATTTCTATCGATAGCCTTGGTAGCATCCATCTTCCCAATGTCCACCAAAGGTCAGGAGCAGCATAACTTAGAAGCTGGTTTTGCATCGGATTCTAGTCTGTATTCTGCATGTTTACTGACAGTCCCCCCCACGGTAGATGGGTGGATCTGTGACACTTGCTCAGCCATCCACACGCACACGAGCACACACACACACACACACACACACACACACACACACACACACACACACACACACACACACACACACACACACTGAGGAGCTGAGGATGGCTGTGTCTAGTAAATCTACGATGGTGAGAGGGTGTTGGTGAAAGCATTGTTTCACACTCAATAAAAGGGGCCCTGGGGTGCTTGTAAGAACAGCAATCTGCAGCCATTTTCCAAAGAGAACACCTTGGGAGTACTCAGAGGTTATAAGTTAAGTTCCTCCTCGCATTTGCAGTTAATATTTCAGATAAAAACAAAAACAATAATGTGCCAATGCACATACTGCAGTATCTAATAGGAAAAGATATGGAGTCACTGGAATGCAATGTGCACATGAGAGCCAGAAGGATACAACCAAGCTCACACTGCTAGCCAACAAATGATAGCACATGCATTATTTATTTTTCTGATTTTGTATTTCTGAGTGTTCTGAGGTCTTTTTTTAAATGTGTTTTTCGCATGTCAGACATAAACTGGCAGATGAAACCAATGTCATTCCCATCCAACTTAATTAGCTTTGTGAATAATGTTCTGCATAATCACATTTCCTTGCATTACTATTTTTTTTTGTCAGCTAGCTAAAATGTGCAAATGAGATACTTTTTTGAGCAATTATTTCACCCATCCTTGCTGGACCATATGGCAAATAAATGATGAAAATGTGTTTCTCATAAAATAGTCATTCCAATTACCGCTCAGTCAGTCAATGTCAATGATTATAATCCTCAAAATACGCTGTCCTTAAATTTCCCAAAAAATGTATTCCAGCGTCACTCGAGCAGACTCTCTTGCATTGTTTAACAACACATGTTGGCACACAGCTGTATGTTTGGGGTGTGGATAGTGAAGGAGCTGTGCAGCGGCTGCCTTTATGTCCTGGGCTCTCTTAGATTGCCAGCTTTCCTTCGAGGATAATCCATGTTTTGAAATTGAAGTGCAGTGCTGGAATATCATTTTTTTTCTCCCCTTGCTGAGGGTTAAAAATGAAACAGGACTTGACTGCTTGGTGGAGATGAACCCGTGGGAGCAATCTGAACATCAAGATGACAATACGGCAGGTTGGGAGAGCCTGCACAGGAGTTTAAGATGGGGAGCAGGCAGTATTAAGAACTGGACAAATGTACACTCTAGCACTATGCTTCAACTCTTAAACGATCCATCTTTTGTGTATAATTTAAAGCAATAGTTTGACATTTGGGATTTTCTGGCTGAGAATTAGATGAAAAGATCCAAAACATTCTTAAATCTGTTCATTAAATGCACAGCTGGCAAATTTCCCAAAATCTCTAACTACTCTAATGTTGTAAAATCTTCCTCTGAAAGGCCATCCTGCTTGGCTGCACAGTTCTTTGGGCACGTTGGGCACATCTAAGCCATAAAAAGGATTTGATGGAGCCCTTTTGAGATGTTGAGTCACTAACCACATCTGTGCCTGACAAAAGATCCAAGCAAAGAAAACAGTTAGGCAAAGGTTTGTGTGACGCTTCTATTGGCAAAGTACAAAACAAAAGGAAATGCATTCAAACCAGCCATCTGGTTTGAAAACCTCAAAGTAAAAGAAAGTGATTTGGCAAAACAAATCTGTCTCAGCTGCAGTTGAAACAACACCTCGAGGTCAGACAGTTCGTTGTTTAACATTTCACCCGACTGGGCAACGTACAATTCCATGTTGCTTCTGGCAAATGGAATGCACAGCTTTGCATTCTCTGAGATAAGTGATAGGTACCAGACAAGGTCACTTGAAATCTACTCTATATAAATAACTCCTCTCCTAATGCAGGAGGATGTATGAAAACGGCTGGTGTTCTTAAAGTGGTACAGGATGTGGAACTGATTAACACAGAGCAGCGACACTGATTACACCAGCTGAAAAACAAAAGACAGGTACGGTTCACTGGTTATTCTCTAATAGACATTCACTGCGTTTTGTGTGAGGACTACAAAACCAAACTTGCTCCCGTCTAATCTGGTTGAATTAATTAACCATGTCCATATGTATTCAACTGGGTGCCAGTGGTGCCTCTGTGAATTATAAGTCCCACAGTGATAGAGGAGAGAGGGCAAAAGAAGGGCAGCTGAAGGCTAAACGGCCCACGTTCTGTGACTTTCATCATCCAGATTCACCACACACACGACGGCTGAACAGATCATTACCGCACCACCACACACACACACACACACACACACACACACACACACACACACATCAATCTCGTCTCCATCTTGCCACGTCTCAGGAGTGCAGATACACGCAGACCCCCTCGAGGCACTTTTTGGAGCCATTCTTCATGTTGAGGTCAAGTCCAATCTGACCTACAGTACGTTACAGTACACATGGCTGATAGCAGACAGGTGCAGGATGGATTTGGCATTTCGATAAGCTTTTGACCTCGACTTGGTTTCAGAACAGAGTGTTACAGAATGAGCTTAATGTTGACTTCTTAGCCTGCAAGCCACACAACTTATCAAGAATTGTATGTATGCCTAAAGCATTTATCTTGTGTACAATGTTTGCAAACAATTAAATAAGGGTATAAATGATTTATTCTCCCCTCTGGTAAAACATTGTACAATGAACTATTTTTTTGTTTAAAGCTGTTGTCCTTTGAGATAGATTGCACAATTCGCAATCTAATTACGCCTCTGCAACAATGCTGAGTTTGAGTAAAAACAAAATAAATAAAGAGGCAGTTTAGTTTTTAGCTCCAAAATTAGCATTTTATTTGGATGGTTGGGGTCAGAGATGGATAATTTGTTTTCCAGTACACATGGTTATCCTCAAGGCTTAAGTCCAAAACATTTTCCAGTCTTAAAGCTGATTCAGTAATTAGTGCCTAGCATGTCATCCCACCCCACCCCATCCACCCCTTTTTGGTACAAATTCAACAGTTGTGCTGACGAGATCACTACTTTTCCATTTTTATTAATGTTTTTTTCCCACGTTTTATACAAAAACTCTCTTAACTTCTACACATTTAATGTCACCCAGATTTTTTATTTTTTTTCACTTTGTAAATAAATTTGGGAAACAACAGTTTTCGTTTTTGTTGTCATGAAAAGATAAAAACATGCAAAAAACTTGAATTTGTAGTCCAAATTATACATTTACAGGTTTGGAACTTTTTGCACTTCTTCATATACTACATCAAAAGAAAAAGATAAAGAAAAAAAAAACATTATGTACACACATCTTTTTACAGTGAAGTAAAGTTGAAAATATCAGATGATGACTAAGGCAAATGAAGTGTACATAGATTAGACCAAAACCATTTTTTTTTTTTTGTAAAATACTACATCACTTCAGAAAAAAAAGAAAAACAAATCTGCTACAAATGTATGATTCATAACTCCCTTTATTTGCAACCAGCTGCATAATTTTAATTTTTTTTGTGAAAAAGTCTAGAAGTCTAGCGTACTGTACAGTGCTGTTCTTAATTGTTTTTCTTTCCATCCAAGCTAACAAATGATCCTTCATTTCTTCGTCTTTGTAGTTTATTGAAATAATCTTCAACAAACAGGAGCGTTGTGTAACCAAAGAAAAAAAGCATGTAGAAGCATACCAGAGTGTAACATACTTTGTTTGAAATCACTCCAAAAGTCAGTACCATTAAAGCCTTGAACATAAAACTAATCATTTAGATCCAAAAAAATGTACAAAAAGGCACATTATATCCCAGTGCTTCTGTACTGTGAAATTCAAGTGTAACTGAGCGCATTCAATACCAACAATCCAAGTGGCGACAGTCCACCAGTGTTCCCTCCCACAACCTCCATAACTGGACCACAGCCTATGCCTAAGCTTTCAACAAGCATATGTATGCGTAGACTACAACAATAAGCCTAGGTTGGTTGTTTTTGAAAATAATTCTGAATCAGTGTTTATTTTTTGTTTCTTTTCTGTCACAGTTCCGTCACTCTCTTAGGGAATATCAGAAGCTGTCCATGTCCATCAACAGGAAATCTTTCCTTTTTTCATGTTTTTTTTCATCCTTTTTTCATCTTTCAGGGAGTGGCTGTGTGTCCTAGTCATCACTTCCACCGTACATGTCTGCCAGTTTTCTAAAGCGAGGGCCCCAGTCGTTGAGGTAATCGTAGTCCTGGTCGCCCCCGCTGCTGGAGGAGTTGAGGGAGCTTAGGGAGCCAGCTGTGGAGCCGCTGCCCTCGTAGTCGAACACGAGCAGGGAGTCGTAGGGAGGAGCGGTGGGGTCGTTGTCTGCTGCCTTAAGTCCCTGTACAGAAGGAAATAAAACCGCTGTTAGATGAGAAGATTAAGCCACGTCTGCACAGCAACACTGTCTGCAATAAGGAGTGAGCCACATCGATACAACTCCCTCCCCCCTACTGCTGCACACAAACAGACTAATCTATCCTCAAACCAGTCAGTGGTTCTACCTTCACTTGTTCAGGAAATCTGATTAATCAGGCTCTAGTGTTCCTGTGAGTTTCCTCTGTGTTTGAGTTGGGACTCTCCTGATGTTTCTGGGATGTCGGATTATCTGCTGCTTGATCAAAAGCCAAGATTGAGCATGTCCAGCAGCCTCAGATGACTGGAATCATCTCCCCTTCCCCTACCGGCCCCTGTGCAAGCCCCCTTCCTCTCTCTTTAAGAGCGGCAGTACAACTCCAGCGCTGATACTTTGTCTTTTAATCTAGATAGCATCTTTAATATCATATTTATCTGAGTCCTGCCTAAACAGTAGTAGTAAACACTGAGCTCAACTGGGGCCAGGGATGAGAGGAGCGCACGTGTGTGAGTGTGAGTGTGTGTAATCTTGAGGCCCGTGATACTGGTGGGGTTGGTTCTGTTCTAAAGATTGACTGCGACATTCCCAGAATTCCTCATAGCGTCATGAGAGGTCCTTATGGATTGTTATTGATTTCCAGCCCCATTTCCTAACGGGACTCAGGAGACTTGATGGATTGCTAATCTAGGAGTTGAGATGTGTTTTGGCCATGAACGACTTTGGATCTGAGCCTGGTTTCTCCCTCTCATCGCCACAAGTGAGGTAACCCAACAAATAATAAATGAATTAACAGAAGTGGAGCAACACAGAAAAAAACAAGACATCAGCTCTTTGGGAACTCAAAGATTTATAGTTTTCTCTCTGCTTCCATTATAGCGCTGAAATGCTCTCAAATAAAAAGATGGATTGAATTAAGGTGCCTGGGCACTTAGCGATTATTTTCCACTTGTTAGCTTTTGTTAAGTATTTGCTCAGGGCTGTGGTGCTGATAATTTGGTGGGAAATATGACAGATGGATCGTTACATTACAATTACAACCATAATCGCTCTGCTGGTTATAGCCCCCTCCATCTACATCCAAAAACCCACTGGCAGTTTCATAAGGTTAGTCAATCACAGAACTCAGCCTAATTTTGTAATAACTGAGTCATCCACTGTGCTGGAGACAATCAGAATTCTCAGAGAAATGATGAACTGTCCTCAATTTCCAGAGTCGCTCTGTCCTACAGATGATAAGAGCGATGTGTATTAAAACCCACTGGTATTTCTATTAAGAGACCAACCTTGCCTGGGCTGAAACACGGCACTATGCAAAAAAACAATAAACACAATCACTTCAGCTTTATCTCCCTCTATGGCACTTTGACCACCTGTGGCCAACAGAGGTCATGTCAAGTTGGTGCTGATGTGTCTAATGTCCGCCCCCCCTTTGTGGGAACAGACCACGAGCAGACTGATAGACCTTTGTTTGTCCGACGTTGAGGTTAAAGTCCTTATGCTAAACCTCTGCCTAATTTTTTTTGTCCCTCGAATTTAATTAAGAGCCACAAGCTCCTGGGGCGTGTGCACATTGCAGGATGGAGATCAGACCCCCCCGTCCCCTCCCTCCCTTCTCTGTCTCCCTGCTCCTCTGGCGGCTAGCCCTTATCAGTTAGGTCAGATTCCAGCTCCATGTGAGCACTGGAGCTACCATGACTGAGCTTTAGCGACAGTCAAATCTGGGACTAAAAACAGATCAACGTTGCCTGGTTGCAGTGAGCGTTTTCTGGGTCAGGATGCTCAGACTTGTAATGTCTCAAAGGTCTGATAAAAAGAAAAAAGTCTAATCAAGGCTGGTGTGCATAGTCAAACAGAACTTATTGAGCAGTGCAAAATATTAAATTTCAACTCAATACTGGCCGTTACGACAAATGTTTTATGTGTATTCGTGACACACGTCGAGGGCGAAAATGAGTGGTGCCCGGGTAAAGGGATCTGAGAGATAGATGTTCGGGGAGCAGAGCTGAAAGAGCAAGTTCTAATCTAAAAACATGGGCGCCATCCAAAAACTAAGAGAGAACTCCATTTGTAATGCTGTGAAACTCGTGCGTGTTGGAGCTGGTGAAAAATACATGACTGCTCTTTTCATTTTACATTCTCCCTTCATGCTGGAGTCAACGATGGCCTCAGGCAAACAAGGGCACTCTGAACAGTGCACTCCGATAGAAAGCCAATGTATTGCTTCTCTCATCTCCTATTTCTATGCTGACATATCTATAACTCTATGTTGGTGGAAAGTGAGGAGAAAAACAATGATATCTAAGTGAGTTAGCATCATGTACTTTTTGGGCTTTATGTGTGTCTGAGTGGATATGTGTGATGAGAAAAGTTTCTACTTTCTAAAGGGAAAAGATGAAAACAATTCATATAATAATTGATTCAATTTTAAGTCAATTTTGTTTTTCTCCCACTACAAGGCAGTGCACAGCTGCTTGATACGGAGTCATATAAACCAAATTTGTTTATTAGACACAAGTTTATTATAAGAAAGTCATTCAGCTTGAAAATGAAATTCAAGCTTTGCAACACCACTAATCCTTTCACTTCAGCTATTTTCCTGGGATTTGATTTCACATACAACAAAACAATCTGAGTTTTCAATAACTCTGTATGCTGGATGGTGCTTTTACCTCATTGATGAAGTCTCCGATGTCTCCAGGGTGGGGTGCTGCTGACCTCATGGGGTACTGAGGCTCAGGGTGGAGGGGTCTCTCGTCTAGACGACGGATTCCCACCGGCTTGATGGCATCAGGCTCTATCGTGTCCGGCTGCTGGAGCTGACTAAGGTCGTAATCCTGGGGAACACATAGACAGATGGGTGTTAGCTAAGCGGCGTGACGAGACCCCAAACGCTGCGTGATTATCTAACGGTATCGGTAAACACCTATTGAGCTGCACAGAGGAGAAGAAGTTCAACTGAGCGACGGAGAAGATTTTAAAGTTAGAATGCAGCGGGAAGAGTTGAGAGTACACAAGGGAAACAAAAATCTTCTTGTCTGTGAAGCACAAGCCCAGGGACAATCCGACACATTAAAAGAGCCAGCACGGAGGGGGTCCACGCTGAGGACCACATCATACGCTGCAAGAGTGTTTGCACTTGAGCGGTGTGCTGGAGGAAGGATGTGCAGGTGACTGTTTTGCTCTAATCAATGCCCAGACACGGGATGGCGGATATGCATAAGCCATTGCTAATCCTATTAACATTACCAAGGCAACCTGAATGGCTCGCAGTTTGTGCAAAGTCATGGGCAGGCGGAGGAGAAGGAGGAGAAAGAGTAAAGAGAGAAAAGGAGTAAGGAGAGAGAGAGGCTGCGGTGAAGAGCAGAGCTGAGCTGAATGACTGGATGGTATCACGGTGACAGCAGATATGATAGAAAAAATGTCATTTGAGAATCAGGGTGTGTGCCTAATAAGCGTGCATGATGGATTGTCCCTCTTTAGAAGATTTTCGGTAATCCATCCATCTCTAATATCCCCCTTCAAAATTGCCTTTGCTCAGTTGCACATGTACCTACACACAAACACTTGCACACTCCCAGGAAGAAGAGGCGGCAGACGCTCCAATGTAAAAATAAACATGAGAATAAATATAAACCCTGTGATGATGCACAAACAACCCAGATATACAAACACAGCAATGCATGCGGGCACTTGACAAAGACCTACTCATTTCCACACTAATACGTATCATCTCAAATCTAAAACAAACACATTGATTGTCCATGTGTAATTTGATTTCATGGGGAATGACAATAAACCCTGAGGCTAGCTGGAGGAGAACAATGGTCATCACACATCGCGCAATATCGCCATCCATCATCTTTGCTCCATTTTCAGTCAGACTCCTGTTTGGCCTTCTCTAAAGTGGCACACCGGAGGGGTCAGGAGGCAATGACAGGAATTGCAATAGAGACGTATAATGGCTGAAGTCAGCAGGAAGGTCTAATGACAAACCTGCCCCCTTCGGGGAATTGACTCCTCACATGACATTGGCCTGAAGAAATGGCTGCCCCTTGGCCCTCATGACCCACATTCAAACATGGGAGACTGAACAAGGCTAAACCTTACACACTTAAAGGACAAATCCGGCGCAAAATGAACCTTGGGATTAATAACGCGTGTACGGAGTCGACCGTTCTCTGGGATTTGATTTCATGCTAATTGAATGTGACCAGTTTTAGTGTTTTAGTCATCGGGGCAAGAGTAAAGTAAAAAGATACAGATACAGACAGTTTATTAAAAAGATTAGACTGTTCCGTTCACGTATACATGCGGCCGCCATCTTGGGGAAACAGTCACGACCAGTCGAACGACGAACACCGTGAAACCAGTAACCAGTACATAGCTCAAGCATGGCGTTCATCGTTCAACTGGTCGTGACTGTTTTCACAAGATGGCGCCTGCCTGTATACGTGAACGGTACAGTCTTTATAATCTATGTTTTTAATAAACTGTCTGTACACTTCCAAAGTTCTCAATGCTTCGGTTTGCATGTAGGGACCCTCATTATGCTACCGTGGAAGTGTGGTGCTATTTTGAGCCTTTTGAGTGGTATAGAAATACCACTATTTATTCTTTTTACTTTACCCGTGCCCCAACGACTAGCGTTATAAGCTAATTAGCTGTTTGCGCTAAAACTGGTCACATTCAATTAGCATGAAAACATATCCCAGAGAACGGTCGACTCGGTACATGTTACGAACCTAGGGGTTATTAACCCCTAGGTTCATTTTGCGCCGGATTTGTCGTGAGACAAAGCTGAGCCATCATTCCTACTGGTAATAATAACATTGTACACCCATTTACTCACGCAGCAACATCACTAAAAATAATTCCAATGGGGCAAGAAACAAAAGCTGTCAGATGATCACACAGGATCCATCGCAGTTTATAGAGGGACTTTCAGGTACGAGTCTGACCTTCCGTACGTAGCGTAGTTGTGAGCACACGCAGGTTTCCTGTGCAATGATGGATTGTTTCCTACATTTCAGGTATGCTCACTTTTGGCTTCACCTCCATAAAGTGGTATAGATAATGTGGCTACAGTGCTGGCTTGTTGACAACATGTCTTTGCTTGACATTTTGGGAAATTTGCTTTCTTGCAGAGACTTACATGAGAAGTTTTCTACTGCTGTCCTTTCAATATAAGGCTGGAGCCAACAGCAGATCAGCTTGGCACAAAAACTGGAAACAAATGTGCTCGTAGACAGATTTTGTAACTTTTGGACAAAGCAAGGCAAGCTGTTTCCCCCTTGTTCTAGACTTTATGCTAAGTTAAGCTTCATATTTACTGTATAGACATGAGAATTGTATCTATCTTCTCATCTAATTCTCAGCAAGAAGGCGAACAAGTGTATTTCTCAAATTGCCTTACTATTCCCTTACATGTGACCATTAATGTTTCTCACCCTGTTGCGTTAGTTTAGTTAGTTAGTTTCCTCCTTTTCTATAATGTAATCATAATTTAAATCAGTCCCTCCAGAAAAAAACGCGATTATGCGATCGCATAATTCAATGCATAATCAGCCAAAGTCCGCATATTTATGCGGGGGCCGCATTTTTTCAAATACGCCGCACTTTCGCCGCATAACTTGCCGATTTCCGCGCAAAATATGCAGGGCTTGCATGATTTCATAATCCCCGCATTTTCGTTGCAAAAAAGTCACATATATCTTAGCAGAAAGTTGAAAAATGTTGCGTTTACTTCACACAAGAGCAGCCATTTTCCCCTGTTGCCATGGGAACGTTATGATGTGACGTAATTACGCGACGTGAACATCATCGAAAAGCTGCAAACCCCGCGATGAAGCCATGATGACACCGCAGTTTTTGCAAGTTCCCGCAATTTCATCACATAAAATTGCATAAATATCCCGCATATTCCATCGCATTTTTTAAGAAAACGTGCCGCATAATCAAGGATTTTTGCCTGCAACAATCACAAAAAAACTTTCTGGAAGGACTGTTAAATAATGGCCAGAAGTGCAAAAATAAGCCCCAAGTTGCGATAAATCTGAATTATCTTGAGATAATATTAGAGATGTTACAGTTCCTCTGACATGTTAAACTTGTCTTGTCTCTGGTGACAAAAACATGAGGCACTTATACCATCTGCATAAACAGGTCTGATTTGTTTTGTTTCACTTACTGCATAGGGCTGAAAACAAATCATAACACTTTTCAAAGCATGCCTCTAAAGTGTGCATCAAATCATTCTGACGTCATTTGAAGAAGCAGATGACTCATTCCTTTCTCCCATTTTATTTATTTTTTTTAACCTGCGAACCTGTGCACGACTTGATTTGCTATTATTTCAGCATTATTTCTTTCCATGTCCTGGAAACGTGGCCTGATCAGCTGTCTGCCTTTGATGAAATGAGTGCTTGACAAACCAATACAAGCCAGGGCAATGGCAGCAGCAACTAAAATCATATACTCTGAGAGCACCCAATGGTCTGACACTTCAATTTCCTCCACAGCGGGAGATAGGGAGAACAGAGGTGGGCATTATAAAGACCACATCACTTGGAAAGTCAGGGCCATTTTTTACCAAACACTGACTCTCCCGATTCCGCAGACAAGACCATTTTCTCCTGGCACACTGCCCTCCTCGGCGCCACTCAAAATGGAAGCTTGTTTTCCCTCAATAAATTGCTGCATATGCTTGTTTGCCTTTGAGGGGTGTTATATCATCCAACAGTTTCCTTTTCAACATGTTGTGGTCCACAAGTTTGACCATTTTGTATGTGAAAATGAGAACGTGAATACACAAGTGGGTCCACTCTCTCCTGCCTAATCACTAGCTGATGTGTAATGGCTTTCCAGTGATATTGTTACCTTAGACAGAGCTTCATTATTGTGCCACAGCAGATGTTTATCTCCATATGACATCAGCTTACCAATTGCAAGTCTCCGAGGCTAATTTGGCACTGTGCTGGGTCAGACCAGGGTCTCCTGCTCATATCTGCTGCTATACCTAATCCACCGGAGCACTTCAGCCAGCAGCAAGAAAATAACCAATTTGGTATATTATTGCCTTTTTTTTTATAAAATGCTTCCCTTACTGCTAACAATGGGTCATTAGGACAATTGAGTTTGTGTCTGTGTGTGCCTGATCAGTGCAGGGGGATAAAGAGATGTGACTTTATTGATGCCTGTGGCACTGCATTTCTATTGTGCGTGTTTGTGTGAAGCGGGAACCAGTTCCAGTTGAGCAACCAGTTCCAATATTTCCAGAACCGACTGGATCAAAATGTGTTTGTCTTATCGATTTCTCGATTTACAGCTCCTATTTTAAGAAAAAGGGTTCTATTTCCAGGAATTATCTTACTCGTTATTGTGACTGCGAAGTGTATCTTAGAGTTGGAGCAGCATAATAAGCAGGTCTTTGTTATTGAAAGAGTCTAGGTGGTACCCTTTGTCCTTATACTGCTTCAGTTATACAGAAACTGCTACTCTGCTGCATACTGTGAATATGACCTCAATGTTTCTCACTAACACAGACCACACACTCACCCTTTCAAAAACAGCTTCATGGTACGTAGGGCTAGGTGTGTTTTTTCTTCTTCTATACCAGTACTAAATGTCTCTGCTGAATACAAAACAATATTTTCTGTTACTTACGCAAAATATAAAAATGAGTTGCTAAATCCCAATTGTTGCTTAGATGTATGCGTCCAAACCAAGGAGAACACAGACAAAGCAGCACAGACTGCGTTTATTTTCCTCAAAACTAACTAATTAAAATAACCAAAACTGTTTTTACTTTAAAACAAAAACTATGGTAAAGTAGGAAACAACACTAATATAAGAAGCAAATTGAAAAAATAGTTTTTTAAATAACAACATAATTGTTATAGAGTCTACACACTGTGTTTTATCACGTCATTCTTACCTGATCCTCCTCTCCTCCACCTTCCTCATCATACTTGAGAATGTTGTCTCTCACATCGTCCTCTGGGTCGATGAGGAGCTGCTTGGCCTGACGCTCTTTATCGCGGCGCTTCATCCACACAACAAACATCAGCACGAGAACTGATGGACAGACAGAGAGAGGGATCTCATATTACAAAACATAATAACTTAACGTGTTTTCAGACAAATGTAATCGGCTCCAATGTTTTAGAGCTTGGATCGGGGCCTGATCAAGGCTATTTTTTTGGTAATCCTACAGTAATCTAGAGATATATCTCGGATAACGTTTAGCTGTCTTTATAATCCCTGTGTGTGTTTGTGTGATGTGCGGTTTGAGAGAGGCACTGAGACACTCACTGAGGAGGATGATGATGCAGAGGAGGATGGAGATGATGGCACCAGTGCCCAGACCAGCAGCCATGATGTGTTGCTGGTCAGTGCAGTCTCCATTGATGTCGCACTGGCACACTTTAATCCGCAGATAGGAGGTGTTGGACATGGGCAGGTTGCCTGAGTCTGTGATTATGATGGGGAGCTCATAGATACCGCTTTCAAGGAAGCCAATCTTCAGGCTCACCTGAGCATAGTCACCTGAGAGATGAAGAGGACAAAAGACAGAAAGCGTGAGTGAGTGAACCATGATGGCTCCTTGTCAGAGCAAACACATTAGTAGATACAGTAGTGAGACAAGAGATTAAGTTACTCAATGTGTATAAAATTTAAATAACATCATGTTTCTTTAGCAGAGGAGTCTTTCAGAGAGGATTAAATCAAAACTATGAATAGTCGTTTGTATAGGCTGTGTTCACAGTACGATTACACTCCTATTACCACAAATATGCAGCATAAATTCCTACCTGGAAGTTGCATCAGCATATCTAATCCAAAACATGGTTTGGATTTAGATTTGGAGCTTATAAATCTACTGAATACCTTTTGATAATGCTGCTTAGGCTAAATTCCCAGCTGCAATAATCCAAATGCCATTATCCTATTAAGATATATTCACTGCTTTTCAACTCGCACTGTAATAGCTAAACACACAACAAATGAGTTCCTACCACTCATGTTTTCATTTCAAATTAGCATAAACAATTAATGTCTGCATGGTGATGTTATTACTTTATATTGTCTCTCCCCGCTCTACCTGACCCCTCTGCAGTCTGCTATTTACACGTTTTCAAAGTGTTGCTCAGAAGGATCACAGATCAAGGTTTCAAGCTTTAATTACTAAACAACAGACTGCTAATTGTTATATATATATATATATAGTTACATATTCTACAGTTTCCTTTCTAATAATTAAATGAGACTAACTGAAAAATGCTGAAAAGGGATATTGCATATTCTCTTCTTTCATTTTCCAGTAACAAATACAAATGAAGGCCAAATAGCTGAATCAACACCAAATGAAGATTAGTATATAATAGTGTCTTCTGCGTCTTACCGCTGACTCTTGTGATGGTCCAGTTTCTCCTAACATCAGAGGGCCGGTGGGCTAACTCAAAGGCAAACGGCCCAGCATTGGGGTTCAGGTCTCCATCGAGTGCAGTGATGTTGATGGCATTTGGCTCTGGCTTTTCACATATCTCTGTCTCCTGAGGGAACACCTTGGGAGCGTTGTCGTTGATATCCAGCAGGTAGATCTGGAGAGTACCTGTGCCACTTGCTGGAGGTACACCTGCATGGGCCATAAAATGACCCCACACTCAGTACATACATATTTATGGAATAAGGCATTTCTTTAAAAATGTACATATGGATGGGAATATATACTATTGAAATGGCAACTCTCATTTTGCAGTCATATGCATTCAACAGAGAAAAAGTAAAGTATGGAGTTTATTCTCTGGATATCAAGCTATAATATGACACTCTAAACAGTTATTTACTCTAGTGGAAAAAGACTTATCCAAACTGCATACTGATCTGGGAAACTAACCTCAAGTGAGGGGGTAGACCGAAAGACATATATCAGAACAGTATTTGGTGTGTGTGTGTGTGTGTGTGTGTGTGTGTGTGCGTGTGCGTGCGTGTGAAGAGCGTCTTCCTGACGAAGGACACGGGATGGGAATACTAAAGCAGACAAACAGAGCCCACTGTCGCTCCTCTCAGGCTCCTCTATGTATTCACTCAGCTAAGAGGCTTTTTTACCATTCAGGCCACGCTCAAAGGAGCTAGTCATCCAATCCTGACCCATTAATGCTGAGAAACCTCTTTATTGGTAGAGTTTTTAAGCCTATTGGCCCAAGCTATGCTCCACAGAACAGGGTAAACCTGAACAGAGGTAAATCCTGCCAGTGCAGGGAAAAGGTGAATACATCCACATGCTGGATGGTTCTGGGATTGCTAACACATTAACCTTCAACTAAGGTGGTCAGCATTCCAGACATGCCAAGTGCCTGGTACAGCGCTGACCTTCAAGCATGGAGAATGTCTTTGTGGCTGTAACTGAGAGGTTGTATTTTTTTTTCAATAGATATGGTGCGTTTGTGGACTGGCTTCAAGTGAAAAAACATCACAGTGGAAGTCAAAGTGATGCTAGGTGGAAGATTGACCTTTGAGAGGTAGGACATTAGACATCCGCTCAGCTTTCTTTTGAAAAGGCAGCATTATCTCCTCCTGAATGCTCTAACAATAATGGCCTGGAATAGAGTGCTTGTGTAACACACTAGCTAAAGCATCTAGACCATGTAGCCGGTGCATCACAGGAGCTCAACGAGGTATTTTTGGCAGGTGCAGTACCACTTGAATGGTTACATACCGTTGTCAGAAGCCATGAATGTTGCATTGTACAAGCTGTTCTTCACAAAGGGCGACTCTCGGTCCAAAATGGCAATAGTTGTGATACGACCGGTGTTCGGGTCAATCCTTAGCCAGTTGGCTGGATCTGAGAGTTTGGAGTATCTGAGAAAAGAAAAAGAGGTTTACACAGTGATTTATAATCCTAAGTATTCACTTAAGTTATCAGCGAGCTTTTTTAAAGTAGTGAAAAACTTTAAAATGGTTCAATTTTGTTTCTGCAGAAGGAAATCCTGCTGGTAAATTTAGTCTCAATTTACAGTTTTGCTTTTGTTTTTATTTGTTTACACAAAATAAATATTTCAGATGTCATGCATTTTACATAATTATTCTAAGTTTTGAGAACAGCCTCACAGGGAAGACCAAACTGGCTTGTTGTTATCAGCAGCTCAGACTAATTTGTAGGGCAAACTGAGGAATTACAAAGCTATCTTATTTCACATGGATCAGCTCTTCCACGACCAAGCACCTGTGAGGCAAGGCTTTTGATGATGAACAGGGGAAGAAATAGGGCTTGTTCAACACGAATAAGATGCTGGCTGAATATTGTTATTTGAGCAGGAATGATGCAGAAAGTCATCTTCACCTACCATGTTACTCCTGTTTCACACAGGGTACAGTATAGTCAGTGATACACCTACCAGCATCTTCACTGCTGTTGTTGCCAATTATTTCAGCAAAATGTGTGATAACACGTGATTTAAAAACATCTGTGCTGGATGTTTAAGGGACACCAGACATTCTAGGAAATTAAGCTATGAAGTGGACTTGATTCTTTGAAGGTGTGTACTTAACCTCCTTCTTTTTCCTTTTTACTGTAAGAATCTACCTGATGCTTTGCTGCATGAAGCGATCAGGGTCCTGTGCAGTGAAGGTGGTCAGTGTTGACTCAGGCATCATTCCCTCCTCCAGTTTAATGAGTTTGGGGTTGGGCTCGAAGTAGGGACTCTCGTTGACATCTATCACTCTGATGGAGACAGTGGCGGTGGACTGGCGAGGAGAGTGGATCCCTCTGGCCAGGGGAACCTCGTTCCTCGCTTCCACTGTCAGCACATACGTCCTACTGATTTCATAGTCAATAGGCTGGAAAACAGTAAGGGAGAGTATATGGAGAGTGGATCACACATCAGAATGCAGGATGCATGAATTAAACAAATGGGAATCACATTACACATTACATTACAATCACATTACATGTTTGGTCATAATCCAAACTGAGAATTTGCTAGTGGCACTTACACCATACTGTGTCAGTCAGACAAATTAAATGTAAAAAAAAATAATAAAAAAATAACAATAATTGTAATGTTTGTGTCAAATCACCTGCAGTCACCTTCAATTGTATCAGTACTGGTTTTCCTGCAAGTTGCAAAATGCTTCTATTCTTCCAACGACTGAACTGGACAGTTGTATTAATAACTTGCTCTCATCATTACCAGGTGGCAACATAACAAATATTCTAACTGCCAGTTATTAATGATGAGACAACCACCCCCAAACCTCTCAGTACAGCAACCATACATTTCCTATGCATCTCTAAGGGATTACACGGGTGGAGTTTGAAGAGAAGGCCTCACCTTGACGACTGTTACCAGGCCCTCGTTAGTGGTAGGATCAGTGGGCACAGAAAACCTGCCAGTGGGGTCACCCCCGGTGATTTTGTAGACAGCGTTCCAGGCCGGCGTGTTGGGCTGGTCCTTGTCAGTCACCGTCAGGTTAGCCACAATGACATTCACTCGGTTTTCAGGCACCTCGCCGAAAAACTGCATGAATAAACCATGAACATACAGAACAGCGAGCTGTTAGTGATACTGCTGTGGCAGCAGAAAATACTCCTACTGCCTCACACAGCACAGCAGGACCAATCTTGGGTAAATAGGCATCTAAAGTAACTTGTCATGTCATCATGGTCATCTCATTCCCTGTCCTCCCCTGATAGCACAACAGTAGCATCACAAATTTCAGTGATTCGCGGGCACAGTAAGTGCCTCTTTCACTCGGGCAGACATTCCAGTAGTTTCATGTGTCAACATTTGGAGGGGAATATAACACTTTATGCATGAGTACCTGCTTGTATATTTGTATGGCTTCAGAAAGTGCTGGTCAAGCAGAATTAGGTAAGTGAGCAGAACGGGCAGGTTGAGTGCATATATGGGGTGAAATAGGGGTTCTTGGGATGCATTCCCTTTTACTAAGATTGCTGTGTTTATGTTTCAGATATGAGTTTGTTTCTTACCGTCTCAGCAGTAAACTCTGGTGGATTGTCATTAACGTCAGTGATTCTGATGACAGCAGTGGCTGTGTTGGAGAGGCCGTACATGGGGTTGCCCTCCATGTCAGTGGCCTGGATGATCAGTGTGTACTGAGGAACTTTCTGGAAGGAGAGGGAAGAGAAGCAATAGCAGGATTAAAACCCAATTCTTTGATCTTTGAGCAATATAATTAATTCTGTGGGCACATTTGGAGAATGTGGATTTCCTCACTGAAATGTCAGTTTGTATGTCAATGAGGACAAACGATTATTTCATTCAATATAGCACAGTTCAATACTGCCACAAACTACAGCCAGTAAGATTTTGTTTTTTTGGCCCATTTTTTTTTGTTTGCGATAGACTTTACAAGTGGCCCTAATAAGCTGGCAACTTCTAGCACATCAGTATTAATGTGTTTCACTAAAATGAAAACAAATCTGAACTGGCTAGCTTCTTAATTATGTTGACTAATGGTGGCTTTTTATATAAATCTCATTTATTCTCTATGGGGGATGAGAGATTGCGAGTGCATGTATGAAACTTGCACCTCTGCTATGTACATCATAGTGAGGGCTAACAAATGTTTTTTTTTCTTCACATTAAAAGCTACTCAGGTGACAGACCAGTTGCTAGGTAATGAGAGTCGGGCTAATTACTTTCATGGTGGCAACTGGTGGACATAAAACGGCGGCCCCAGGGCAGAAGTGATTGAGCAGCCACCTAGCCAGATTGCCCTCACCAGAATTGCACCAACTGGCTCCAGCTTTGTATATTATTTGTTTTATATTCTCAAACAGCTATGCGATCCAATTAAATGAAAGAGTGGTGACATTTACAGCACAGGAAATAGCCCAAAATGCAAGTAAAGCTTCTGCTTAAAAGAAAGAAAGACAGAGAGGGTGAAAATGAAGCAAAGGAAACATTTAGCTGCTCAGTGATGCACACTGCCTGCTTGTAAGAGTAAATAAGTGTGAAACAGCCGAGTCCATTTCTACTTCTCATTTAGTTGGTAATCAACAAAATTCACTTTGGCTCATTAGTTCTCAAGCAGTCTGGATATTAGCAAATATACCCCAACTGTGTTTTGTCATCATATAAAAAAAAAAAGTTTAGCTCATTTATGTAAACATAAAGAATGCATATGTTGATATACTGTAAATCTACAACAGGCAGCAAATGCAAAACAAAATTAAATTAATATAATGTGGATAAAATGGTCTTGCTAATGAAAGTCTCACTTAAATAGGTGTTATGGCAACAACATTAAGGTGTATGAAATCAAGGGAAAGAAAGCTAAGCCCTAAACCGATGAAGGAGAAGTGAAGAAGAGAAAGAATAAAAGGCCACAAAGAAGGAAAGAAAGAAGACGTGTCCAGCACCTCTCTGTCCAGGCCTGCTGCCACCGTAATGATGCCTCCTGTTTTATTGTTGATGGTGAACATATTGGAAGTCGGACTCTCTGGATTCTGAGACAGGATCTTGTAGCGTAGCATCCCATTAGCTGTTTTGGGGTCATCTTTGTCAACAGAAGTCACTGTCATAACAAATGTTCCTACGGGATAGAAAGACACAGACAAGATGCAAATATTTAATTTTTCATTGACAATCAAAATACATTAGAAGTTGAGTGAATAGTACCACAATTGAACACTAGATGTATTGCTTTGTAATATAGAAATCCAATGTCTTTTCTTATGATCTTAAAATACCCCCAAACACTTTAATGCAGCAGAAGAAAAGTTAACAAAGTGGCCACCCCAGGAATGCCATCAATGCTGTTTGATCTGCTAACACGGCGGCAGCATGTGAAGCCAGAGGCTCAGACTACAGCCAATCGGTTGCTCATCACAGTGTGATGCTGTGCTTTATGTGGTATATTACCTGGCTTGGAACCCTCTGGAACAGTGCCGTTCCAGATCTGATGAGTGAACTCGGGTCTGTTGTCGTTCATGTCGATCACATTGATCACAATGTCAATAGGGTTTTCTACCTGGTTGCCGTTCAGGTCCACTGCATGAGCTCTCAGCTGGAGGAAACACAAACACATCTGGACTGTAGAACTGTTCAAACAAGGATGATTCTCAACTGTGCAAACAATATATTGGGACAAACTACTCGCGCAATGTCACCCATTCAACTGCTGTGACAATTAACCCCACTAACCAGCACTAAAAATCGATTTTCTGTATGTTGAAGAGCAAACGGTTTTAGAAAATCCTCTTTATTCAGACCAGCATGACCAAGAGAGGAATTTGATTTTTGTAGAGATTTAATACATCCCACAACAAGCTCTAGCATATGCAAGGCAAAAGAGAAACAAAGTATTAAATCTGGTCAAATACCTGACACAGAGTCAACAACAACACAAGCATTTCAGGTGTGTTTTTGTGGTTTTCTCTTGAAACAGATTCTGCTGCATTTTTTTGCACTTCAAGTGCATCTTTCGTGCATACACACAACTGCAAGGTTGGTGCCTTACACAGGATTTCGATTCACTGATCCATCTACTGTATATTGTGATTCCCATTTATGATCTAGACAAATACAGGTAATACAGTATGTATTAAAAAAATCTACATAGGGGGAAATGGGCAAACCCATACATCAGTGAAAACTACATAAATACTAAGTTGCTCCTGTAGTTGTAGTTGTATAGTTTAAACCAAAGTATGGACATATGTGAAGGTTTTTTGTTGTGAAAGTCTTTCGTGACCTTTAAAGATAGACTCTGAAGGCAGTGAAGTCTATCTTTTCATTTTAATTACATCCTTGCTTCTGTCTTAAAGCACATGCTTGAAGAGCAATACAAACTAAGCTATTTAATGTAAAGACCATTGCAATGTAATGGGAGAACCACTAATGAATAAAGCAGCTCTGAAGGAGATGGAGATTATCATAATGTATCTACCACACACACACACACACACACACACACACACACACACACACACACACACACACACACACACTCACTCACTCAATTCACTCAAA